>NC_036857.1:826737-839162 GCF_002910315.2 Salvelinus sp. IW2-2015 | reverse complement strand
TATCTTGGCCAGGTCGCAGTTGCAAATGAGAACTTGTTCTCAACTAGCCTACCTGGTTAAATAAAGGTGAAATAAAAAAAATAAAAAAATATAGTTGACATTTCTTATTTTGCAAGCAGTAGGCATTTAGAATAAAATGCGGAGTGGAGCATGTAATTATGTGATGACATCACATGCCCCGTGTACCTTCGAAAGTATTTGACAATCATAAATGATTTGAAAAACACAGTTTCCATCATCATTTGTGGTAATAAAAATCCACCCCTGTCAAACAGATAAAATGTCTCCTGTATCTTCCATTTCCATTACACGTGTCCAATAATATTTTTTTGTGACATTGTTTTTATCAAATAAACCTGGGTCAATGAAACCCTGCCTAGCGTCAGAGAGGGAGACCAGAGTAAAGGCGTACTAGGATCACACTAGGTTTGCTCCAAGCAGAACTCGGCTAGGCGAATCAAACGTCTGTGCGTCTGAATACTCCCTTAAAAGGCGTTTCAGTTAAAAAACTAGTCGAAAGTGACAATTTTACTGTTTGTCCCTCTTGAGACACCGTAGCAACAAATAGTCAATATACACTTCTTCAGAATAGTCTGAATTAATCTAAGATAAATCAAGAAATCTGTATTAAGTGTTGACATTTTTGCAGAGGTCTTCGTCTGCAATTTTGCATTTAACTAAGATGTTGGTGCGGTATTTCTCAAATGAAAAAAATGCGCATGAAAACTAGTCATCTCTCATTGATTTGAATTGAACTGAATTGAAGAATCCCTACTGTTGACCAATCGCCAACTAAGGGGCGTAGACTTCGGCTACCGAACTAGCCGTAAGAAAAAAAATGGTGTGCTCGAACAGGCCAAAAAGAAACTGCCAAACGATGCCGAGCATATAGTAAGCTTAAAGGGATACGTTAGGATTTTGGCAATAAAGCCCTTTATCTACTTCTCAAGAGTCAGATGAACTCGTGGATACAATTTGTATGTCTCTTACGTGCAGTTTGAAGGAAGTTGCTAACTAGCTATGCCGCAATTGCTAACTAGCATTAGCACACTTACTGGAAGACTATGGTAACTGCTAGCATGCTAGTAGATACCATAGACTTCCAGGCATTGTACTAATGCTAGTTAACATTGGCTTGTGAAACTACSTCTAACTTCCTTCATACTGGAAGGAGAGACATAAAAATGGTATCCATTAAATGGTATGCATGAGTTCATATCCAAGTAGATAAAGGGTTTCATTGCCAAAATCCCAAAGTAATCATTTTAAGCCTTTAAGAGAAAGGAGAAGAACTCCCCCTGTTGGTGAGTGTGATCATGTGCTATAGATTAATTTCTGTCACACATAGCTACACGATGGTCACTGGATAGACCTCAAATCAAAATGGCCATTACATCCCAACCTGCTGATGCTGGATAAAACATTTCATATAAAGAATCCAATTATTTAGATACAGAATCACCAGAACTTCAACCACTTTTACACAATTTGACCACGATAAATAGTACACTGACCCGAGGCTGAACATTATACTCCACACACCAACAGAGTTAAACACAATGTGATTGTTATATTGCTTGACCAACTATTCCAGGGGCAATAGACAGACAGTGGGTTAGCAGCAGCACTGAGTAGCAGCACCATGTTCAGCTCCAACTCTCTCTTTGAAGAGACATCACCCGTGCTGCAGTGCCACGGTGCCAGCTGTTATGCCCGCTGTGCCCCCTGCCTGGATCCATCACTCATAACACGGATGTCATGGATTTACCCTCTCTGCTCCCCACACACAGCATGGATGCCATGGATTTAGCATCTCTGCCTATCACACATAACATAAATGCTATGGATTTAGCCTCTCTGCTCTCAACACATAGCATGGATGCCATGAATTTAGCCTCTCTGCTTTCCACACACAAGATGGATGCCAAGCATTTAGCCTCTCTGCTCTCAACACATAGCATGGATGCCATTAATTTAGCCTCTCTGCTCTCAATACATAACATGGATGCCATGGATTTAGCCTCTCTGCTCTCAGCACATAGCATGGATTTAGCCTCTCTGCTCTCANATTGATGCCATGGATTTAGCCTCTCTGCTCTCAGCACATAGCATGGATTTAGCCTCTCTGCTCTCAATACATAACATGGATGCCATGGATTTAGCATCTCTGCTCTCCACACACACACACCTACAATACTTTCCAAATAAAATAAAATTGTGTTTGTCCCATGCTTCGTAAACAACAGCTTCGTAAACTAACAGTGAAATGATTACTTACATGACCTTCCGAAAATATACAGAGAGAGAGAGAGAAAACAGAAAGATTATAGAAATGTAATAACAAAAATATTAACACAACATGTAAAGTGTTGGTCCCATTTTTCATGAGCTGAAATAAAAGATCCCAGAAATATTACATATGCACAAAAAACATATTTCTCTCAAATTGTATGCACAAATTTGCTTGAATCCTTGTTAGTGAGCATTTCTCCGTTGTCAAGATAATCCATCCACCTGACAGGTGTGGCCTTTCAAGAAGCTGATTAAACAGCTTGTGCTGGGRACAATAAAAGGCCACTTTAAAATGTGCAGTTTTGTCAAACAACACAATGCCATAGATGTCAAACATTTTGAGGGAGTTTGCAATTGGCACGCTGACTGCAGGAATGTCCAACAGAGCTGTTACCAGAGAATTCATTTCTATACCAGGTAGCCTAGTGGTTAGACTGTTGGGCCAGTAACTGAAAGGTTGCTAGATCAAATCCTTGAGCTGACAAGCTAAAAATCTGTTGTTCTGCCCCTGAACAAGGCAGTTAACCCACTGTTCCAAGGCTGTCATTGTAAATAAGAATTTGTTTGTAACTGTCTTGCCTAGTTAAATGAAGGTTAAATAATTTTTTWAAACATTTTTAAATGTCTCTACCATAAGCCGGTTGAATTTGGCAGTACATCCAACTGGCCTCACAACTGCAGACAATAATCATCCGAGGAGGGGGTGATTGGCTGAGCCTGGCTCCCAAGTGGGTGTGTCTATGCCCTTCCAAGCCCACCCATGGCTGCACCCATGCCCAGTCATGTGAAATCCATAGATTAGGGCCTAAAGAATTTGTTTAAATTTACTGATTTCCTTCTATGAACTGTAACTCAGTAAAATCTTTGAAATTGTTGCATGTTGCGTTCATATTTTTGTTCAGTAAAATAATAAATACACAATAAGTAACGATAACTTGAAAGTTACATAACCTGAGCGGAAACCAGTTTGATATAAACAGGGCATCATTACCGAGTCGATGTGCAGGGGTACGAGGTAATTGAGGTAGAAATGTACATGTACTAAACTAGAAATAAATGACTAGGCTAACATGTGACTAACATCACAAATGGTCCTTTTGTTCGATAAACTCCTTTTTTATATCCCCAAAATGTCAATTTATTTGGCGCGTTTGATTCAGAAGAACACCGGTTCCAACTCGCCCAACATGACTACAAATTATCTGATAAGTTACCTGTAAATCTTGTCCAAACATTTCAAACAACTTTCCTCATCCATCCTTAGGTATCCTAAAACGTAAATAATCGATCAAATTTAAGACGGAATATACTGTGTTCAATAGCGGATAAAATCAAAGTGGAGCGAGCTACAGGTCGCGCGCCCCAAACAAAAGAGTCTACTTGACTTGACTCTCATTCTGAATAGCCGTACTTCTTAATTTCTCAAAGGAAAAACATCAACCAATTTTAAAGACTGTTGACATCTAGTGGAAGCCATAGGAACTGCAACCAGGTGCCTCATAAATCTAGTTCCCCATAGAAAACCAATAGAAAACAGTCAACTCAACAACAAAACATTTCTGGATGGTTTGTCCTCGGGGTTTTGCCTGCCAAATAAGTTATGTTATACTCACAGACATTATTTTAACAGTTTTAGAAACCTTAGAGTGTTGTCTATCCAAATCTACCAAGTATATGCATATCCTATGCATATCCTTCTGGGCCTGAGTAGCAGGCAGTTTACTTTGGGCATGCTTTTCATCCGGACGTCAAAATACCGCCCCCTATCCCAAAGAAGTTTTAACTAGGTAAGTCAGTTAAGAACAAATTCTTATTTACAATGACGGCCTACCAAAAGGCAAAAGGCCTCCTGTGGGGACTGGGGGCTTGGATTATWAAAAAAAATATATAGGACAAAACACACATCATGACAAGAGAGACACCACAACACTACATAAAGAGAGAACTAAGACAACAACATAGCATGGCAGCAACACATGACAATACAGCAATGTAGCAACACAACATGACAACAGCATGGAGGCAACACAACATGGCAGCAGCACAACATGGTAGCGGAACCCCTCGCTACCAGCCAATGAAATTGCAGGGCGCCAAATTCAATCAACAGAAATCTCATAATTCAATTTTCTCAAACATAAAAGTATTAGACACCATTTTAAAGATTAAATTCTCATTAATCCAACCACAGTGTCCGATTTCGAAAAAGCTTTTAGGCGAAAGCAGAACATATCATTATGTTAGGTCAGCAACTAGTCACAGAAAGCATACAGCGATTTTCCAACCAAAGAGAGGAGTCACAAAAAGCAGAAATATTGATCAAATTAATCACTAACCTTTGATTTTCTTCATCAGATGACACTCCCGGGACAACATGTTACACAATACATGTATGTTTTGTTTCGATCAAGTTCATATTTATATCCAAAAACCTCAGTTTACATTTGGCTTTGCCTCCAAAACATCCCATGAATTTGCACAGAGCCACATCAAATCCCAAAAATACTCATAATAAACATTGATAAAAGATACAAGTGTTATTCATAGATTTAAAGATATACTTCTCCTTAATGCAACCGCTGTTTCAGATTTCAAAGAAACTTTACGGAAAAAGCAAACCATAAAATAATCTGAGTACGGCACTCAGAGACCAACACAACCCAAGAAGATATCCGCCATGTTGGAGTCAACATAAGTCAGAAATAGCATTATAAATATTCACTTACCTTTGATGATCTTCATCAGAATGCACTCCCAGGAATCCCAGTTCCACAATAAATGTTTGATTTGTTCCATTGTTCTTTGAAGATCTTCTTCTGTTGGCACTCCAAAATGTCCCAGTTACATTACAAATGGTCCTTTTGTTCGATAAATTCCTTCTTTATATCCATAAAAACTCAGATTAGCTGGTGTGCTTCAGTCAATAATCCACTCGTTTCCCTCCTTCAAAATGCAAACAAAATGAATCCCAAACGTTACCAATAAACTTATCCAAACAAGTCAATCAACGTTTATAATCAAACCTTAGGTACCCTAATACGCAAATAAACAATAAAATGTAATGACTGTTTTCAGGTTTATATGAAAAGCCATTATCTAATTTAGAAGGCTAAAATCATATTTCTATCTTACGTAAAGTATTCTTGTACTTAAATCATTGATTTATACAACATTTAGATGCAAGCCTGATAACTAGGACGTGTACAATTTCAGAGTTACAGTTATCTTGGTTATACCATYCTTAATGATATCACAAATAATAAATGATATGACATGGTGGATCCCCACCAACCATCCCAAACGTTTGGATTTCAAAACTAATGTTCCAATGTCCAATCTTTTGATGTTAGAGTTCTTAGGCAAGAGTCTCTCCCTAAACACAACACATTCCTTTGTTCAATACTGCAGGGCAAGTGAGAGAAAATTTACGACCAGCGTAAACTTCTTCGGATCAGTGGGACGGGAGTCCCACCTCGACGACATCCGGTGAAATTGCAGAGCGCCAAATTCAAACTAAATTACTATAAATATTTAACTTTCATAAAATCACAAGTGTAATATATCAAAATAAAGCTTAACTTGTTGTTAATTCAGCCGACGTGTCAGATTTCAAAAAGGCTTTACGGCAAAAGCAAACCATGCGATTATCTGAGGACAGCGCCTCGCATACCAACACATGAAAAACATATTTCTACCAGGCAGGTGCAACACGAAAGTCAGAAATAGCGATATAAAAAATGCCTATAGCGATATATTACACTTGTGATTTTCTGTTGGCACTCCAAAAGGTCCCAGTTACATCACAAAATGTCCTTTTGTTCGATAATGTCCTTCTTTATATCCATAAAAACTCAGTTTAGCTGGCACGCTTCAGTCAAAAATCCACTGAGTTTCCCTCCATCAAAATGCATACAAAATGAATCCCAAACCTTACTAATAAACTTTTCGAAACAAGTCAAACAATGTTTATAATCCAACCTTAGGTATCCTAATACGCAAATAAACGATAAAATTTAAGACGGAGAATCGTTATTGTCTTTACCGGAGATAAATAACCAAGAACGCGCTTTCCTCCACGCGCTTGGAAACACTACAGCCACAATGGGAGCCACCTAGAAAAACTACAATTTCTGGCAAATTYTTCCAAAGACCAGCATGAAACTCTTTCTAAAGACTGTTGACATCTAGTGGAAGCCCTAGGAACTGCAATTTGGGAGGACTTGGGCTTCTAATTATAGTACTAGCCATTGAAAACAGTGGTAAGCCAAAACATTTTTTGGGGGGGATGGTTTGTCCTCGGGGTTTTGCCTGTCATATCAGTTCTGTTATACTCACAGAAACTTTAGAGTGTTTTCTATCTAAATCTACCAATTATATGAATATCCTAGCTTCTGGGCCTGAGAAACAGGCAGATTACTTTGGGCACTCTTTTCATCCGGACGTGAAAATACTGCCCCCTATCCCAATGAAGTTAAGTCATAAAACCGTCCCAACTCCCCCCTTCCTCTCTGGTGGGAGAGAGGGGGGGGGGGGGTCTGGCTATCTGTCAGCCCTGTGCCGAGCTGAGCTGGTGCCTTTGATCCTCACCAAGGAGAGACAGTCATGACAGTGATGTGGACACTGAGGAAATTGAAGCTCTCGACCCACTCCACTACAGCCCCGTCGATATGAATAGGGGTGTGCTTGGCCCCCTGTTTTCTGTAGTCCACATTCAGTTGCTTTGTCTTGCTGACGTTGAGGGATAGGTTGTTGTGCTGGCACCACAACAACCAGTTCTCTGACCTCCTCCCTATAGGCAACATGTATCAAATTCATTCCAATGGAAGGCTGAGAGTCTGCGGGTTTTCGCTCCTCCCTTTTACATGGTTGATAAATTAAGGTCACTAATTTGTAAAGAACTCCCCTCATCTGGTTGTCTAGACTTAATTGAAAGGAAAAAACATAAAAGCATTTCATGGCTACAGATGTGAGTGTCAAGGGGAGATAGTAATTTAGACAGGTTACCTTGGAATTCTTTGCTTGAAACATGTAGGGATTACAGACTGGGTCAGGGAGAGTGTTCACAGGAGGGTCCTGATGTCTGTGACAGGCAAACACAGCCATGGGATTGAGAGAGGGCGGGGGAGCGAGAGAGAAGCTCGCACAGGGAACTGCTGGGCTCTGACTCATCCAGCTTGACTGAATCTCGTCTGTGTAATTCACAGCTGGTCTGCCTGAGGAAGTAAGATTTCTGCTACTGAAAGGGATTCGTGACTCCTCTACTTATCAACAGCAATATTCGCCATTAACGGTGTGTTGATATGATTATGATTGATATAAATTAATGCACTGCTAGACATTTGGTGTTGGAACAATTCTAATTGATATAAGAATGCAGTACTAGACATGCAAGTTCAATTTTACAGTAAATCTATTGTGTAGTACACATTACAAGCCTATTTTTGTTATTTATTTAACTAGGCAAGTCAGTTAATAACAAATTCTTATTTACAATGACGGCCTACACCGGGCAGACCMGGACGACACTGGGMCAGTTGTGCGCCACCCTATGGGACTCCCAATCAGTGCCAGTTGTGATACAGCCTGGATTCAAACCAGGTTGTGTCACGTTCGTCATAATGATCGGACCAAGGCGCAGCATGAGTAGAGTTCCACATCTTTTAATTAATAGAAATTAGGAGGTTCCGGACCGTAGACCGTCTCAGGAGGATCCGGACCGTAGACCGTCTCAGGAGGTTCCGGACCGTAGACCGTCTCAGGCAGGTTCCGGACCGTAGACCGTTCTAGGAGGTCCGGACCGTAGATCATCTCAGGAGGTTCCGGACTGTAGACCGTCTCAGGAGGTTCCGGACCGTAGACCGTCTCAGGAGGTTCGGACCGTAGACCGTATCAGGAGGTTCCGGACCGTAGACCGCCTCAGGAGGTTCCGACCGTAGACCGTCTCCAGGAAGGTTCCCGAGTCCGTGGACCGTCATTGGAGGTTCCGGACTGTGGACCGTCTCAGGAGGTTCTGGACTGTGAAACGTCGCCGGAAGCTCTGGACTGGAAACTGTCGCCGGAAGCTCTGGACCGGGAACTGTCGCCGGAAGCTCTGGACCGGGAACTGTCGCCGGAAGCTCTGGACTGTGGAGGCGCACTGGAGGCCTGATGCGTGGGACCGGTACAGGTGGCACTGGGCTGATGACACGCACCTCAGGGCGAGTGCGGGGAAAAGGCACAGGACGTACTGGACTGTGGACACGCACTCCAAGGAGAGTGCGAGGAGCAGGAACAGGATGCACCTGACTGGGAACAGGCACTTGAGGGAGAGTGCGAGGAGCAGGCACAACCCGTCCTGGCTGGATGCTCACTTTAGCCCGGCAAGTGCGGGGCGCTGGCACAGGACGCACTGGGCTGTGAAGGCGCACTGGTGACACAGTGCTTAGAGCCGGCGCAGGATATCTGGACCGAGGAGACTCGGTACTGGAGACCAGGAGCGCTGAGTCGGCACAACCCGTCCTGGCTGGATGCTCACTTTCGCACGGCACTTGCGAGGAGCTGGCACAGAACGCACCGGGCTGTGAATGCGCACTGGAGACACAGTGCGCATCACGGCATAACACGGTGCCTGACCGGTCACACACAAGCACGGGGAGTTGGCTCAGGTCTAAACCCTGACTCCGCCAATCTCCCCGTATCGTCGCCGTTCCGCTCTCGCTGCCTCCATCTGCTCCCTTGGACGGCGATAATCTCCGGCCCTTGTCCAGGGTCCTACTCCATCCAGGATTACTTCCCATATCCACTCCTCCTGTCCACGCTGCTTGGTCCTTTGGTGGTGGGATCTTCTGTCATGTTCGTCATAATGATCGGACCAAGGCGCAGCGTGAGTAGAGTTCAACATCTTATAATTAATAGAAACTCACCAAACAAAAACAATAAAGCACAAACGAAACGTGAAGCTACTGGTGTGCACACAGGCAACTAACTGTCGACAAGATCCCACAAACACAATGGGGAAAATGGCTACCTAAATATGATCCCCAATCAGAGACAACGATAAACAGCTGCCTCTGATTGGGAACCATNGACAAGATCCCACAAACACAATGGGGAAAATGGCTACCTAAATATGATCCCCAATCAGAGACAACGATAAACAGCTGCCTCTGATTGGGAACCATATCAGGCCACCATAGAAATACAATTCACCTAGATGACCCACCCTTGGCACTATCACGCCCCAACCAATATAGAGAATAAACAGCTCTCTATGGTCAGGGCGTGACAGGTTGTCTGTAGTGACGCCTCAAAGCACTGAGAAACAGTGCCTTAGACCCTCTGCGCCACTCAGATACCATGAAAGAGGGGAGAGGATGTATAAACAGAGCTAATATTATCTCAGCTCACTGGTCACCATAGCAGCACCCACTCGTAGCATGCGCTCCAGCAGGTATATCTCACTGGTCACCCCCAAAGCCAATTCCTCTTTCAGCCGCCTTTCCTTCCAGTTCTCTGCTGCCAATGACTGGAACGAACTGCAAAGTCACTGAAGCTGGAGACTCATATCTCCCTCACTAGCTTTAAGCACCAGCTGTCAGAGCACCTGTGCATAGCTTATCTGTAAACAGCCCATCTATCTACCTCATCCCCATACTGTATTTATTTATTTATCTTGCTCCTTTGCACCCCAGTATCTCTACTTGCACATTCATCTTCTGCACATCTACCATTCCAGTGTTTAATTGCTATATTGTAATTACTTCGCCACCATGGCCTATTTATTGCCTTAACTCCCTTATCTTACCTCATTTGCACTCACTGTATATAGACTTTTTAGTTTTATTTTTTTCTACTGTATTATTGACTGTATGTTTTGTTTATTCCATGTGTAACTCTGTGTTGTTGTATGTGTCGAATTGCTATGCTTTATCTTGGCCAGGTCGCAGTTGCAAATGAGAACTTGTTCTCAACTAGCCTACCTGGTTAAATAAAGGTGAAATAAAAATAAAAATTGCATTCCTAACTAATCTTTTCGGGGTTTTTTAACTCACAAACAGTAACTGTAAAATCTGAATTTGCATGAACATAAAATCTTAACCATTTCTCCTCAGACATTGTCTTTGTATTTCCAAAACGAGGTCAAAACATTACTCCAAGAGAATTTATTCATTTGTTTTACTTCTAAATGTCTTAAAGTGATGCTCCAGAGCTTTTGTATCATTTCAAAAGTAGTGCTCACGAGCCAAAACGAGTCGCCAAAAATCGTGTACAATTGTGTACTATGTCATTCATTTCGTATGATATGTTACATCCTGCAACAACAAAAAATTATTGTTTCCTTCAATTCGTATGATATGTTACAAATTCCAATTCATACAATATGTTATGAATTAGTAAGTGCTTAAAGTGGAACTGACAGCGTTTTAACAGATATTAAACAAGCAGACAATATCTGTCGAAAATATCAAATTCCCAGTTGATGCTTCAAACCCAACTTTATAAGAGGTTTTAAAAATAGGTTATATCGTACTCAAAAGTCCATGACATAGAGTAAGGCATTGTTGGCTCTGCAGGGTGCTGCCCACTAAGCTTTGCGAGGTGCTGTCCATAGTGCTGATTCAAGATTAATTTTGACATGGACTGTGAGGACAGGCCATTGATGGTTCAACAGTAGATTTTCCACTATGTTCTCGGGTAGAACAGGCTTACCTTTCCACCAACCCGTGGGAGTATTGTGTGCTTTCTGAATTATTAACGTGATCAAACATAATCACAAGATAATAGGAGTACATACTGATCAGATCATATCTCTTCACAATGTCAAGATTAGTTTCTGCAGGATTAGAGAGATGGTCCTCTGAATTCCAATAGAGGGCTTGCAGTTTACGTACGACGCCCCCTGGCGGCCATGTTGGAAGACCACCGCATTAATTCTCCTGACAACAACAGCCGAATGGCTAACCCAAATTGCATGTTTTCAGATTCTCCGCAATCATGAAACCCCATTGGTGACACCAAGATGAGACTCAAGAGCTGTCGGAAAAGCAAAGAAACCTTTTTGCCCGTCAAAACCTGAACACAGACAACTGTCAGTAACGGGTCTGCTATACATTGTCTACTGGTATCCTTTTTTAAACTGAGAACATAAAGCTGAATAATATGTCAACAATGTGTGAGTTAAGCTATTCTCTGCTTCAGATGCATACTGTCAAGGGATGCTTTGTAAATGCCCATAAGGCTAATGCCATCATACCGTAGGCCAGTGGTTCCCAACTCCGGTCCTCAAGTACCCCCCCAACAGCCCAACTCCGGTCCTCAAGTACCGCCCCAACAGCCCAACCCGTCCTCAAGTACCCCCCCAACAGCCCAAACTCCGGATCCTCAAGTACCCCCCCAACAGCCCAACCCGGTCCTCAAGTTACCCCCCAACAAGCCCAACTTCCGGTCCTCAAGTACCCTCCAACAGCCCAAACTCCGCGTCCTCAGAAGTACCCCCCCAACAGCCCCAAACTCCGGATCTCAGTACCCCCAACAGCCCAACTCCGTCCCAGTACCCCCCCAACAGTTCCGCAACTCCGGTCCTCAAGTACCCCCCCAACAGACCCAACTCCCGGTCCTCAAGTAACCCCACAACAAGCCCAACTCCGGTCCCTCAATACCCGCCCCACAGCCCAAACTTCCGTCCTTCCAAGTTACCCCCCCAACAGCCCAACTCCGGTCCTCAAGTACCCCCACAACAGCCCAACTCCGGTCCTCAAGTACCCCCCCAACAGCACAGTTTAATTGTAGCCTTTATTCAACTTGTCAACTATTCATCAGGTCCTCAATGAGTTTAATCAGGTAGGTTTGTCCAGGGCTACAACAAAAAGGTGCTGTTGGGGGTACTGGAGTTGGGCTGTTGTGTGTACTGGAGGACTGGAGTTGGGCTTACTGGAGGACTGGAGTTGGGCTGTTGGGGGGTACTGGAGGACTGGAGTTGGACTGTTGGGGGTACTGGAGGATTGGAGTTGGGCTGTTGTCCGATGACTTATCTCTGTTCTGTTCTCCTCATATTCTGTTCTGTTCTCCTCATATACTGTTCTGTTCTCCTCATATTATGTTCTGTTCTCCTCACATACAGTTATGTTCTCCTCATATACTGTTCTGTTCTCCTT
>NC_036857.1:821194-823283 GCF_002910315.2 Salvelinus sp. IW2-2015 | reverse complement strand
GGATTGGAGTTGGGCTGTTGTCCGATGACTTATCTCTGTTCTGTTCTCCTCATATTCTGTTCTGTTCTCCTCATATACTGTTCTGTTCTCCTCATATTATGTTCTGTTCTCCTCACATACAGTTATGTTCTCCTCATATACTGTTCTGTTCTCCTTAAATGCTGTTCTGTTCTCCTCATATACAGTTATGTTCTCCTCATATTCTGTTCTGTTCTCTTCATATGCTATTCTTTTCTCCTCACATACAGTTCTGTTCACCTCATATTCTGTTCTATTCTCCTTAAATGCTGTTCTCTTCCTCATGATATATGCAGTTCTGTTCTCCTCATATACTGTTCTGTTCTCCTTAAATGCTGTTCTGTTCTCCTCATATACTGTTCTGTTCTCCTTAAATGCTGTTCGGTTCTCCTCATATACAGTTCTGTTCTCTTCATATTCTGTTCTGTTCTCCTTAAATGCTTTTCTGTTTTCCTCATATACAGTTCTGTTCTCCTCATATTATGTTCTGTTCTCCTCAAATGCTGTTCTGTGCTGTTCTCCTCATATTCTGTTCTGTTCTCCTCATATTCTGTTCTGTTCTGTTCTCCTCATATGCTGTTCTGTTCTCCTCATATGCTATTCTGTTCTTTAGTTTACTACTCTGGTGCAATGTTAAAAAGCCTTGAATGGGATTGGGAAGACTGATGATGATATGTCAGTGTTGCTTAACCACATGGATAAACAAGCGTGGGATTGTTGTTTGGATGGGAAACTGTCACTGTGAGGAGATCAATGACTGAAATCCGAAGGTGACCACACAGCAACTGATTATGCAACATTTGGAGTCTTCAATCACACAGGTAAATTAGCGTAGCTCTGCCTGAGGAAAGCTGGCCTGTAAATGTAATAAAGCTGCCGTGTTTATTAGAACTGCCACTGTGCCAGGTGGCATTTACTAATGCTTCTGCCCTTCTATTGGATTACCCAGGATGCATCTTAAATGGTACCCTATTCCATTTATGGTGCACAACTGTTAACCCGTAGTAGTGTACTATATAGGGAATAGGGTGCCATGAGCCCTGGTAAAAAGTAGTGCACTATCTAGGGAATAGGGTGCTATTTCGGACGTCTGCTGGTATAAAATATGATGTAGCTATGTATTTCCCAGTCAGGAAGCCTGTCCATTTATAAGAAATCAATGCCAGAGAGAATGTTTAATGACATGATATATTCTGTCCATAAATGTTTGATCCCTAAACTTTCATTTGATGTTATACATCTTGATCTCAAACGTATGCTGTGACAAGATGTCTTGACAAAGCTTTAATTGCATCACTTGTGCAGTGAAGGTATGTGAAATTGGCCTTTATTCACAGATTTCAATTATCATCATCTGATAGCTTATTAATGGCTAAAGATCTACTTCATAAGCAGCCTTATTAAAATGATTAAACCACTATAAAACAAAAGACAAAGGGGCTACGTTTACACAGGCAGCCGAATTCTGATATTTTTTTACCACTAATTGGTCTTTTTACAATCAGAATTGGGCTGCCAGTGTAAACGTAGCCAGAGTGAAAAAAGTATAACTCTTAGATCATCCCAAAATAACTGAGCCGCAGCAGGGTGAGTCAGTGAGTCGCAGCAGGGTGAGTCAGTGAGTCGTATTAGGGTGAGTCAGTGAGTCGTATTAGGGTGAGTCAGTGAGTCGTATTAGGGTGGGTCAGTGAGTCGTATTAGGGTGAGTCCGTGAGTCGTATTAGGGTGAGTCCGTGAGTCGTATTAGGGTGAGTCGTATTAGGGTGAGTCAGTGAGTTGTAATAGGGTGAGTGAGTCATATTAGGGTGAGTCAGTGAGTCGTATTAGGGTGAGTGAGTCATATNAGGGTGAGTGAGTCATATTAGGGTGAGTCAGTGAGTCGTATTAGGGTGAGTGAGTCATATTAGGGTGAGTCGGTGAGTTGTAATAGGGTGAGTGAGTCATATTAGGGTGAGTCAGTGAGTCATATTAGGGTGAGTCAGGGGGTTGTAATAGGGTGAGTGAGTCATATTAGGGTGAGTCAGTAAGTTGTAAAAGGGTGAGTGAGTCATATTAGGGTGAGTCAGTGAGT
>NC_036857.1:817486-821169 GCF_002910315.2 Salvelinus sp. IW2-2015 | reverse complement strand
TGTCATAGTAGGGTGAGTGATGTCACAGGGTGAGTGAATAGATATATAGGGTGAGTGAGTCGTAGCAGGGTGAGTGAGTCGTTAGTGGGTGAGTGAGTGAGTTGCAGTAAGGGTAAGTGAGTGGGAGCAGCGTGAGTCGTAGCAGGGTGAGTGAGAGAGTCGTAGCAGGGTGGGTGAGTGAGTGTGTAGCAGGGTGAGTGGGGTGGGTCGTAGCTGGGTGAGTGGGGTGAGTAGTAGCAGGGTGAGTGAGTCGTAGCAGGGGCTGTGAGTGAATCCTACCAAGGTGAGTGAGAGTTGTAGCAGGGTGGGTGAGTGTATCGTAGCAGGGGCTGTGAGTGAATCCTACCAGGATGGGTGAGTGAGTCAGTGAGTCGTAGCAGGGTAGTGAGTGAGCCGTAGCAGAGTGAGTGAGTCACTGACTCACTCACCCATCCTGGTAGGATTCACTCACAGCCCCTGCTACGATACACTCACCCACCCTGCTACAACTCTCTCACTCACCTTGGTAGGATTCACTCACAGCCCCTGCTACGACTCACTCCACCCTGCTACTACTCACCCACTCACCCAGCTACGACCCACCCACTCACCCTGCTACAACTCACTCACCCACCCTGCTACGACTCTCTCACTCACCCTGCTACGACTCACGCTGCTCCCACTCACTTACCCTTACTGCAACTCACTCACTCACCCAATAACGACTCACTCACCCTGCTACGACTCACTCACCCTATAATCTATTCACTCACCCTGTGACATCACTCACCCTACTATGACTCACTGACTCACCCTAATACAAGTCACTCACCCTGCTACGACTCACTCACACACCCTAATATGACTCACACACCCTGCTACAACTCACTACTCACCCTAATACGACTCACTCACCCTATTACGACTCAATGACTCACCCTAATACAACTCACTCACCCTATTACAACCCCCTGACTCACCCTAATATGACTCACTCACCCTTTTACAACTTACTGACTCACCCTAATATGACTCACTCACCCTATTACAACCCCCTGACTCACCCTAATATGACTCACTGACTCACCCTAATATGACTCACTCACCCTATTACAACTCACCGACTCACCCTAAATGACTCACTCACCCTAATACGACCTCACTGACTCACCCTAATATGACTCACTCACCCTATTACAACTCACTGACTCACCCTAATACGACTCACCCTAATACGACTCACGGACTCACCCTAATACGACTCACGGACTCACCCCTAATACGACTCACTGACCCACCTAATACGACTCACTGACTCACCCTAATACGACTCACTGACTCACCCTAATACGACTCACTGACTCACCCTGCTGCCGACTCACTGACTCACCCTGCTGCGCGCTCAGTTATTTTGGATGATCTAAGAGTTATACTTTTTTCACTCTGGCTACGTTTACACTGGCAGCCCAATTCTGATTGTAAAAAGACCAATTAGTGGTAAAAAAATATCAGAATTCGGCTGCCTGTGTAAACGTAGCCCCTTTGTCTTTTTGTTTTATAGTGGTTTAATCATTTTAATAAGGCTGCTTATGAAGTAGATCTTTAGCCATTAATAAGCTATCAGATGATGATAATTGAAATCTGTGAATAAAGGCCAATTTCACATACCTTCACTGCACAAGTGATGCAATTAAAGCTTGTCAAGACATCTTGTCACAGCATACGTTTGAGATCAAGATGTATAACATCAAATGAAAGTTTAGGGATCAAACATTTATGGACAGAATATATCATGTCATTAAACATTCTCTCTGGCATTGATTTCTTATAAATGGACAGGCTTCCTGACTGGAAATACATAGCTACATCATATTTTATACCAGCAGACGTCCGAAATAGCACCCTATTCCCTAGATAGTGCACTACTTTTTACCAGGGCTCATGGCACCCTATTCCCTATATAGTACACTACTACGGGTTAACAGTTGTGCACCATAAATGGAATAGGGTACCATTTAAGATGCATCCTGGGTAATCCAATAGAAGGGCAGAAGCATTAGTAAATGCCACCTGGCACAGTGGCAGTTCTAATAAACACGGCAGCTTTATTACATTTACAGGCCAGCTTCCTCAGCAGAGCTACGCTAATTTACCTGTGTGATTGAAGACTCCCAAATGTTGCATAATCAGTTGCTGTGTGGTCACCTTCGGATTTCAGTCATTGATCTCCTCACAGTGACAGTTTCCCATCCAAACAAACAATCCCACGCTTGGTTTATCCATTGGTAAGCAACACTGACATATCATCATCAGTCTTCCCAATCCCATTCAAGGCTTTTAACATTGCACCAGAGTAGTAAAACTAAAGAACAGAATAGCATATGAGGAGAACAGAACAGCATATGAGGAGAACAGAACAGAACAGAATATGAGGAGAACAGAACAGAATATGAGGAGAACAGCACAGAAACAGCATTTGAGGAGAACAGAACATAATATGAGGAGAACAGAACTGTATATGAGGAAAACAGAAAAGCATTTAAGGAGAACAGAACAGAATATGGAAGAGAACAAAGAACTGTATATGAGGAGAACCGAACAGCATTTAAGGAGAACAGAACAGTATATGAGGAGAACAGAAACAGCATTTAAGGAGAACAGAACAGTATATGAGGAGAACAGAACTGCATATGAGGAAAAGAGAACAGCATTTAAGGAGAAATAGAACAGAATATGAGGTGAACAGAACTGTATGTGAGGAGAACAGAATAGCATATGAAAAGAGAACAGAACAGAATATGAGGAGAACATAACTGTATATGAGGAGAACAGAACAGCATTTAAGGAGAACAGAACAGTATATGAGGAGAACATAACTGTATGTGAGGAGAACAGAACATAATATGAGGAGAACAGAACAGTATATGAGGAGAACAGAACAGAATATGAGGAGAACAGAACAGAGATAAGTCATCGGACAACAGCCCAACTACCATCAGGGGGTTGTAATAGGGTGAGTGAGTCATATTAGGGTGAGTCAGTAAGTTGTAAAAGGGTGAGTGAGTCATATTAGGGTGAGTCAGTGAGTCGCAATAGGGTGAGTGAGTTGTATTAGGGTGAGTCATTGAGTCGTAATAGGGTGAGTGAGTCGTATTAGGGTGAGTCAGTGAGTTGTAGCAGGGTGTGTGAGTCATATTAGGGTGTGTGAGTGAGTCGTAGCAGGGTGAGTGACTTGTATTAGGGTGAGTCAGTGAGTCATAGTAGGGTGAGTGATGTCACAGGGTGAGTGAATAGATTATAGGGTGAGTGAGTCGTAGCAGGGTGAGTGAGTCGTTATTGGGTGAGTGAGTGAGTTGCAGTAAGGGTAAGTGAGTGGGAGCAGCGTGAGTCGTAGCAGGGTGAGTGAGAGAGTCGTAGCAGGGTGGGTGAGTGAGTTGTAGCAGGGTGAGTGGGTGGGTCGTAGCTGGGTGAGTGGGTGAGTAGTAGCAGGGTGAGTGAGTCGTAGCAGGGGCTGTGAGTGAATCCTACCAAGGTGAGTGAGAGAGTTGTAGCAGGGTGGGTGAGTGTATCGTAGCAGGGGCTGTGAGTGAATCCTACCAGGATGGGTGAGTGAGTCAGTGAGTCGTAGCAGGGTGAGTGAGTGAGCCGTAGCAGAGTGAGTGAGTCGTAGCAGAGTGAGTGAGTTGTAGCAGAGTGAGTGAGTC
>NC_036857.1:805498-807998 GCF_002910315.2 Salvelinus sp. IW2-2015 | reverse complement strand
ACGAAAACAATAACAGGAAATACCGACGGAAAAAAGAAGGAACCACTCAGAAATCAGCTCAATGTAATGTGAATGAATCCATGAGATCTCTAACCAATTCTGGGAAAATTGGAAAACCAACTAAACAACCAACACGAAAATTATCTATCCAAAAGCGAGAGTATGGGAACCAACTTCGCCAATCGTTTTGGCTCTATAACAAAGAATAAAGGCAAAAACATATACATGATCAAATACAAATCCTAGAATCAAACTATTAAAGAGAACTCTACCCAGAACCACCACTGGAGTTCCCAATTACTGGAAATGAGTGTAACAGGGACAAAATAAAACCTCGCAAACCAAAAAGAGGCGCTGTGTGTTGGATGTATCCTGTTAATGAAATGTCAATATACAGACAGCAAGATTCCAATTGGCTATATTAAAACCTTCTTAACATCGTCCTAGCTCCTGCCATCTCCCCAATCCTTGAACCAAGGGACTGATCACCCCCAATTCCACAAAGGTGGGAAAATGTGACCCCAATAATCTACCCGTAGAGTGAATAAATGCGTCAACAAGTAACTCTGGAAAATACCTGCATTTATCATTAACAGCAGACTCGTACATTTGCCTCAATGAAACAATGTACTCGAGCAATATGTCAAATTGGCCTTTTTACCAAAAATTACCGTACAAACAGACCATCGTATTCACGCCTACAAGCCACCCTAATTGACTACACCAAACAAACCAAAACAAAGGCAAAGTCTTCTCTGCTTCTCTGATTTCAAAACAACCTTCACTGACCAATTTGGCCATGAGGGTTGCTATAACAAATATTGATGGAAAGTGGTGTTGGGGTAAAAACATACCGACAATTCATAAAATCCATTGTACACAACAACAAGCTGTCGGTTAAAATCTGGCAAAAAACACACAACATTCTGTCCAACAGGAGTCGTGAGGGTGAGGACAGGGAATGCAGCATTAAAGCCCCACCCTCTTTCAACATATATATCAACGAAATGGCGCGGGCAACTAGAGAACAGTACTGCACACCCGGTCCTCACCACTAGAACCCGAGTCAATGTCTACTTGATTGGCTACTGATAGATACTGTGGCTTCTTGATCACACAACCAAGGAGGGCCTACAGCAGCACCTTAGATCTCTGCAGCAGATTCTGTCAGACCTGGGCCCTGAGTCAGTAAATTCTCAGGAGCTAAGACCAAAATCAAATTGGTGTTCCAAAACAGGTCCAGTCGCCAGGACCTACAAATTCCATCTAGACACCGTTGCCCCCTGAGCACACAAAAAACGATACATACCGTCGGCCTAAAACATCAGCACGCCGACAGGTAGCTTCCACAGAGCTGTGAACGATCTGAGAGACAAGGCAAGAAGGTGCAATTTCTATGCCATCAAAAGGAACATAAATTTCCACAACTCCTACCAATTACCGGAATCTGCTAAAAATATCTTCGAATCAGTCATAGAGCCCATTGCCCTTTAATGGTTGATGAGGTCTGGGGTCGCTCACCAACCAAGATTTCACAAAAATGAAACACACCAAATGAGACTCTGCTGCGAGAATGTCTGCAAAATATATCCTCGTGTACAACGGTAGACACCAAGATATATGCCATGCAGAGCAGAATTCAGGGCCGATACCCACTATTATCACAAATCCAGAAAGAGCCGGTTAAATTCTACAACCACCTAAAGAAGCGACTTCCCAAACTTCCATAACAAAGCCATCAACCTAAGAGAAGATGAATTCCCTGGAGAAAGAGTCCCCCTAAGCAAGTGGTCCTAACGGGCTCTGTTCCACAAAACCAACAAACACAACACCCCAAAAACACAAAGAGCCCCAGGACAACTTCAGCACAATTAGACCCAACCAAACATGAGAAAACAAAGATATTACTTGACACAATGGAAAGAATTAACAAAAAAAACAGAGCAAACTAGAAGCATTTGGCCCAAACAGAGAGACTAAATACAGGGCAGAATTACCTAACCACTGTGACGGACCAAACTGTAAGGAAAGCTTTGACTATGATACCAGACCAGTGAGCATAAGCTGCTATTGAGAAAGGCCGCCTAGAGCAGACAATGGCTCTCACAGAGATAGGACAGGCCCTTGCCTGCTCACACCCACAAATGAGGTGTGAAAACCTGAACTGCACTCTAACCTCCTCCCAAATGTAGTGACCATATTACGAGAGAGACATAATTTCGCCTCAGATTACACAGCAATGCCACATAAAGAAGTTCCGAAAACAAATCCAATTTTTGATAAACTCCCATATTCTACTGGGTGAAATTTTCAAACAGTGTGCCATCACAGCAGCAGATTTGTGACCTGCTTCCACAAGAAAAGGGGCAACCAGTGAAGAAACAAACACCATTGATAAATACAACCCATATTTTATGTTATTTCTCATTTTCAACCTTGTCGTGCTTTAACCATACATGTACCATTCGTTACAACACTGCATATATATAATATTGGACAA
>NC_036857.1:803193-805473 GCF_002910315.2 Salvelinus sp. IW2-2015 | reverse complement strand
TACTGAATGTTACTGTATTTACTGTATGTTACTGTATGTTACTGTATTTACTGTATGTACTGTATGTTACTGTATTTACTGTATGTACTGTATGTTACTGTATTTACTGTATGTTACTGTATTTACTGTATGTGAAGATTAATCACATCACATTTTTTCACTTCTGGCAGTGTACTGATTGTGTTTGTTTAATGTCTTTGAGATTTGTATCATTTATATTCATAGCTGTTTCCTCCGCAACATCACAGTGATGTGAGTGATTTACATTCAAATATAAACCCAGCCCAATTTGTTTATCTGACTTAACTTAATGCATCCATTGCACTGGTGTCATATGCAAATCTGTTTAGGAAGAGCAGATATTCAATCTTTCAAATGCGTTAACAAAAGACGCTTGATTTATGAGCCAATTGAATAGCCAATCAGCCAAGCCAGGGAATCTGGTGCCCACGGTAACACCACAAGCAGACAGAACCTACAGAATGGTGAATTTATGTGCCACTTAGCAGCCGCTTTAATCTAAAGAAACAACATCCAACTGAGCTACACAGGTGAAAATATCAATCGACATTTTAATGGTATAATGTCCCACTGCATCCATTGATGTCCAACCACAGATAGGTTTGGATGGATGACTTGAGTTTGAATATTCAGAGTTTATAGAATAGTTTAATTTCACCACTCAAGTTGAGATCCTTCATTGTCCATCATTGTAAATAATTGACTTGCCAAAAAAGGGCAAGATGATAAATGACAATATGGGGATGAGGTAGTTGGGTGTGCTATTTACAGATTGGCTGTGTACATCTCTATGACACCCTTTCATCACTGTCAACATGGTCAGTTAGGATTGCATTCAGGGTAGGTGCTAGAGAAGAGAGCAAAATCATTCCCTCCATGTCCAGTAATAGTAGTCGTGCTACCACATCTGTCCACTGGAGGGGGATGTTGTCCATGTCTTGTTTACATGGTCCGCTCATTCAAGTAGGCTACAGCAAAATCCCTTATATCTCGTCTGTGTGTGTGTGTGTGTGTGTGTGTGTGTGTGTGTGTGAGTGAGTGAGTGAGTGAGTGAGTGAGTGAGTGAGTGAGTGAGTGAGTGTGTGTGTAAACACTGTGTGCGTACCAGTTTGGAGCACTGATTCTTGGCAGATAGGGGGAACACAGCGGGGCAGACTGGTGCCTTTGGGTCAGTGGCAGCCAACTACACCACACTGCTGGCACATATCTCCTCCCCGTTCTTCTGTAGTGGGGGGACAACACACATACAGTACAAGTACACATATTATATCAGATAGTGAAATATAATCACATCCTCAATATAACACCCAGGGACATAAAGTCCAATATCAGCTACATGTGGCTTTAGTCAGACTATTAGATCCTTTTTTAGACAACTACAGCAACAACAACCTGGTTGACATGATTCCACACAGGAAAACATTCCATCCATTACACAGATGCGTTACACAGATGCATTACACAGATCCATTACACAGATCCCTTACACAGATCCATTACACAGATCCATTACACAGATCCCTTACACAGATCCATTACGGAGATCCATTACGCGCTCTTAGCATTGTAACGGATTTGGGTAAGCGCATTTGTACAGCTGTTAATTCGCATCTGTGTAAATCTCTGTGAATGGGCATTGTGTAAGCATCTGTGTATGGAATTGTTTTTATTGCATCTGTTAATTGCATCTGGTGTACTGGAATTGCATTCTGTGTAATGATCTGTGTAAGGGATCTGTTCAGCATCTGTGTCACGCGATTCTGTGTAAGCATCTGTGTAATTCCATCCTGTGTAATGCATTCTGTGTGACCGCATCTGTGTAACAGGATCGTGTAATGGACCTGTGTACTGGATCTGTGTAATGGATCTGTGTAACGCATCGTTTTGGATCTGTGTAAAGGGATTGTGTATGATCTGTTGTATAGATCTGTGTTAAGGATCTGTGAATGGATGTGTAGGGATGTGTAATGGACTCTTGGCTAAGGGATCTGTGTATGAGTGGAGGATCTGTGTAATGGATCTGTAATAGGGATTGTGTAACGCTCATCTGTGATCATGTGTAATGGATTGTGTAAGTGGTCTCCGTAGGATCGTGAATGGGGCATCCGTATGTGTAATAGGATCTGTGTAATGGATCTGTTTATGTGATCTGTGACATAGGGATCTGGATAAGTTCGCTGGTAAATGCATGCTGTTAACGCATTCTGTGGTAATGGATGGACATGTTTCTCGCTGTGTGAATCAATTCACCCAGGTTGT
>NC_036857.1:760965-803168 GCF_002910315.2 Salvelinus sp. IW2-2015 | reverse complement strand
TTACACAGATCCGTTACACAGATGCCTTACACAGATGCCTTACACAGATGCCTTACACAGATGCCTTACACAGATGCATTACACAGATGCCTTACACAGATCCATTACACAGATGCGTTACACAGATGCGTTACACAGATCCCTTACACAGATCCATTACACAGATCCATTACACAGATCCGTTACACAGATGCGTTACACAGATGCGTTACACAGATCCCTTACACAGATCCCTTACACAGATCCGTTACACAGATCCGTTACACAGATGCGTTACACAGATGCATTACACAGATGCATTACACAGATGCATTACACAGATGCATTACATTGATGCATTACATTGATGCATTACATTGATCCATTACACAGATTCCTTACACAGATGCATTACACAGATGCATTACACAGATGCATTACACAGATGCATTACACAGATCAGATTTGTTCATTACATCTTCAAGTGTGAGATTCCTGACTGGACTACAGTATATCTGGTCCATGTGTTGGACAAACCCAAATACATTAATGCACAAGCGCAGAAGAAGGAACATTTTAATATTGTTACAGTCATGTTTAAAAAAAGAACTACTTTTTGCATTTGTAAACAATGTTGAGGTTATCACATCACATTGGAGAATTGACACGTTTAATACTTAGTCAGAAGTCTTATAAATCAATCAAAAGAATAGCACCTAGCTAGGTGTATCTGGTTCCACTATGCAACATGTTCTGTCACCTTACTCCTACCGCCTCTCATCTCCTTTACCTTGAATAATTCAATACCTCACACCTGTACTGACATGACGCTTGTCTCCAACACAGGAGACATGCCAACTCTTAACAAGTAGCACTTACCATGATTAAACCTAGGAAACATACAGTTTTATAAAACTGTTTTAAACTACCATTACTTGTTGTAAATCATGCAAACATCATCTTCACTCTGACCAGAGACATTGTATCATCAGGCGGGTAAAGGCCAGAGACGGCAGAGGAAGCGCGACAACTCACACACTCCTTTTTTCTTGTTCCTATACGGTCAATGAACTAAGCAGACCAGACCATAGACTGAGACAGACATCACATATTTGTATCTGTTCCAAGCAGGGGTGAACAATTCCAGTCCTCGGGGCCTGATTGGTGTCACAGTTTTGCCCCAGGCCCAGCTAACACACCTGACTCCAATAATCAACTAATCATGATCTTCAGTTTAGAATGCAGTTTGATTAATCAGCTGTGTTTGTTAGGGATGGGGGGAGTGTGACACCAACCACACCCCTGAGGACTGTAGTTTCCCATCCCTGCATGGCATCTGTGAGAGCAGTGCCTCTAATGCCATCTCAGTTGAAAGTATTTAATTTTTTTCTACTACTACTTCTATGAGTTGGTAAACAAACTGAAAGGGTGAACACTGCCCCCTGGAGGGTGTTGTTGAAACATGTATAAAGCCAAGGTTGGCGATTAATGCCACCTACAGTTACGGAATGTTTTCTTATGAGTATAATTCATTGGCTCAGCCCTCCTGGTGACCTGGATGGAATTATGTGATCTTTCCTTAACCAATAGGAAGTCCCACCCAGTTGACTGGGTTCCCAAACTTTTTTTTCCCAGGGCCCACCTTTTTCACATTTGAAAAATGTCACTATATTAAATAAACCATCAGCTTGATATTGTTTAATTTAAAGGACCTAGGAAAATGTGATTGTTTTGAAGCTAATTTCCTGCAATTCTACGTAGTTCAATTATACTTTTGACTTATTTTAGTTAGGCTATTTAATTATTATTATAATAATAATAATGGGTTAGGAAAATAAATTATAGACCCGATTTTCCCTAATGTTATTCCGCTAGCAAATATGTTTAATTATGGTAATGTAGATGAACTCTCAATTTAATTATTCATGGTTTTTATGTTTCGTTACAATATTGCTTTGAACGTTAGTTTTAGGACTGATGTCACTATATTAAATACACCACAAACAATGACGAGACAGCCTACAGGGAGGAGGTGAGGGCTCTGGGAATGTGGTGCCAGGAAAATAACCTCTCACTCAACGTCAACAAAATAAAGGAGATGATCGTGGACTTCAGAAAACAGCAGAGGGAGCATCCCCCTATCCACATTGATGGGACCGCAGTGGAGAAGGTGGAAAGCTTCAAGTTCCTAGGCGTACACATCACTGACAAACTGAAATGGTCCACCCACACAGACTGTGTGGTGAAGAAGGAGGCAGACAAAAATTGGATTGGCACCTAAAACCCTCACAAACTTTTATAGATGCACAATTGAGAGCATCGTGTCGGGCTGTATCACCGCCTGGTACGGCAATTGCACCACCCGCAACCACAGGGCTCTCCAGAGGGTGGTGCGGTCTGCAATGTTGCCATGAGCTAGCAAAGTAACCTTGACAACATCGTAATGTCGACAAAGTTGTTTTCTACTAATTATGTGTCTACTTTAGCAATGTCATCATATTTCCAGGCCACTATTGTGTAATGTTGATGAAAGAATCATTAGCCCCCTGTTCAGAAAGACTAAGCATTAACCTTCAGTCGGACGTCAATATGCTGCGGCATCTGTAGAACATTGATAACAATGGTAACGACGTGACGGAGGTGCAACCCATCAATGCATATTCTCTTTTACAGGAAGTGAACAAATCAATTGATAGTGACAGTCAGACATTGTATAAGATTACTTCCCAAGCAAAGTCAAATTTCTTGGACTCCTTTACATTTTAGCTAACCCTAACCTAACCTAACCTTAACCTAATTCCCCTAACCTTCTACGTAAATTATCCTAACCTGCTGCGTAAACTTCTCCTAAACCTACTATGAAAAGTCAATTTTGACAAAGCTTAAAAGAGACAGGAACGGTGTTGTTATTTTTTCAATGGTAAACAGCCTGAGTAAGACATCTTCATTTATCCACCATCTTTGTGAAGGCGCGCGCTGTCCTTGGTTCTGAAATGTTGAGCCGCAAGTTGGATGGGTTCCGCTGGTGTACAGCAATCTTTAAGTCATATCACAGATTCTCAATTGGATTGAGGTCTGGGCTTTGACTAGGCAATTCCATTATGCTAGAGGACAGTTTAATTACTCATTATGCTAGAGGACAGTTTAATTACTCATTATGCTAGAGGACATTTTTATTACTCATTATGCTAGAGGAACGAGTTTTTTATTACTCATATGCTAGAGGACAGTTTAATTACTCATTATGCTAGAGACAGTTTTAATTACTCATTATGCTAGAGGAACATTTTTATTACTCATTATCTAGAGGACAGTTTTATTACTCATTATGCTAGAGGACAGTTTTATTACTCATTATGCTAGAGGACAGTTTTTTACTCATTATGCTAGAGGACAGTTTATTACTCATTATGCTAGAAGGACAGTTTATTACTCATTATGCCTAGATGACAGTTGTAATTACTCATTATGCTAGAGGACAGTTTATTACTCATTATGCTACGAGGACAGTTTTTACTTACTCATTATGCTAGAGGACAAGTTTTATTACTCATTATGCTAGAGGACAGTTTGTAATTACTCATTATGCTAAGAGGACAGTTTGTATTACTCATTATGCTAGAGGACAGTTTTATTTACTCATTATGCTAGAGGACAGTTTTATTACTCAATTATGCCAGAGGACAGTTTTATACTTCAATTATGCTAGAGGACAGTTTTTATTACTCATTATTGCTAGAGGGATCATGTTTTTACTTACTTCTATTATTGCTAGAGGACAGTTTTATTTATCATTATGCTAGAGGACAGTTTTATTACTCATTATGCTAGAGACAGTTTATTACTCATTATGCTAGAGGCAGTTTATTACCAGTTTGCTAGAGGACATTTTATTACTCATTATGCTAGAGACAGTTGTTTATTACTCATATGCTAGAGGACAGTTTATTACTCATTATGCTAGAGACATTTTTATTACTCCATTATGCTAGAGGACAGTTGTACTTACTCATTATGCTAGAGGACAGTTGTATTACTCATTATGCTAGAGGACAGTTGTAATTACTCATTATGCTAGAGGAGAAGTTTTATTTAACTCATTATGCTAGAGGACAGTTTTGATTACTCATTAACATGCTAGAGACAGTTTTTATTACTCATTATGCTAGAGGACAGTTTTATTACTCATTATGCTAGAGGACAGTTTTATTACTCATTAATGCTAGAGGACAGTTTATTACTCATTATGCTAGAGGACAGTTTTATTACTCATTATGCTAAGGACAGTTTATTACTCCATTATGCAGAGGACAGTTTTATTACTCATTATGCTAGAGGACAGTTTTTTACTCATTATGCTAAGAGGACAGTTTTATTACTCATTATGCTAGAGGAACAGTTGTATATCAATTATGCTAGAGGACAGTTTTATTACTCATCATTATGCTAGAGGACAGTTGTATTACTCATTTATGCTAGAGGACAGTTTTATACTCATTATGCTAGAGGACAGTTTTTTACTCATTATGCTAGGGACAGTTTATTACTCATTTATGCTAGAGGACAGTTTATACTCTTATGCTAGAGGACAGTTTTATTACTCATTATGCTAGAGGACAGTTTTATTACTCATTATGCTAGAGGACAGTTTTATTACTCATTATGCAGAGGACAGTTTATTACTCATTATGCTAGGACAGTTTTATTACTCATTATATGCTTGAGGACAGTTTTATTACTCATTATGCTAGAGGACAGTTTTATTACTCATTATGCTAGAGGACAGTTTTATTACTCATTATGCTAGAGGACAGTTGTTTGAGCCTTACTGTATCCAATGGTACCCTGTTTTCACGTGGTTTTTGCCCCTTTTTCGAGCCTTGGTAATTGAATGCAGTGTTATTTCATCATGTTGTTATTTAGCAATGTTTTGTGTATACAATATAACTGTATAATCTTCAATACACATTTTATGTTTGTGGTCATACGCACATAGTTTAAAACATAGGTGCTGGGCTAATAACGATGACTAGTACAGAACAAGAAGGCCTGCACACTGTTAAAGCTCCCAATACACATCTTTATTGACAACGCTTCCATCCAAAACAGATCTTCGTCAGGTCAAACAAACGGAGTGCTTCACATCCCAAAATAAACATTTCACCTCACATGACCACTGCGCACATGATGCATGGTGGGTGCAACAAAAAAAAACAATGTGCATCTCTAATAATTTAACAATGAGATGGGTACATGTAGTAGTTCCAGAAAATAATATATTTTTACCCARTGACCAAGTGGGTAACCCCAGGAAGGCAAGACAAATCAAAGTGACATTCATGTAAGAAAAATGGTGTGATATACAACTCTTGGTTCAGACCTCTAGGAGACGGTGCCATTTAACAGCTGATGGACATGCGTACAAAAGATCTAGCACACTTCTTCTGAATGCGTCATTAAAACATCACTACCCAGCTAAATCATTTTAGCTAAGAGAGTAGGGTCCGTTCCAAATTGCACCATTCTTCCCATGGAGTGCACTATACAGTGCATTTGGAAAGTATTCTGACCCCTTTACTTCTCCCACATTTTTGTTACGTTGATGCCTTATTCTAAAATGGATTAAATAGATTTTKTCCCCCCCTCATCTATCTAAACACAATACCCCATAATGACATCACAATACCCCATAATGACATCACAATACCCCATAATGACAAAGCAAAAACAGGTTTTTAGAAATGTTTTCAAATGTCTTAAAATATAAAAACTGATATCACATGTACATAAGTATTCAGACCCTTTACTCAGTAGTTTGTTGAAGCACCTTTGACAGTGATTACAGCCTCGGGTCTTCTTGGGTGTGATGCTACAAGCTTGGCACACCTGTATTTGGGGAGTTTCTTCCATTCTTCTCTGCAGATGCTTGAGTATTACGTTACAGCCTTATTCTAAAATGTATTAAATAAATGTTTCTCCTCATCTACACACAATCCCCCATAATACTAAAGCAAAAAAAGGTTTAGACATTTTTGCAAATGTATTAAAAATAAAACTGAAATACCTTATTTACATAAGTATTCAGACCCTTTGCTATTAGACGCAAAATAGAGCTCAGGTGCATCCTGTTTCCATTGATCATCCTTGAGATGTTTCTACAACTTGATTGGAGTCCTTCTGTAGTAAAATCAATCGATTGGACATGATTTGGAAAGGCACACACACCTGTCTATATAAGGTTCCACAGTTGACAGTGCACGTCAGAGCACTGTCAACTGTTGTCAGTAGAGCTCCGAGACAGGATTGTGTCGAGGCACAGGTCTGGGGAAGGGTACCAAAGAATGTCTGCAGCATTGAAGSTCCCCAAGAACACAGTGGCCTCCATCATTCTTAAAATGGAAGAGGTTTGGAACCACCAACACTTCCTAGAGTTGGCCGCCCGGGCAAACTGACCAATCAGGGGAGAAGGGCCTTGGTCAGGGAGGTCAGCAAGAACTCGATGGTCACTCTGACAAGAGTCCAGAGTTCCTCTGTGTAGATGAGAGAATCTTCCAGAAGGACAACCATCTCGGCAGCACTCCACCAATCAGACCTTAATGGTAGAATGACCAAAGAGAAGCCACTCCTCAGTAAAAGGCACATGACAGCCCRCTTGGAGTTTGCCAAAAGGCACCTAAAGGACTCTGACCATGAGAAACAAGATTCTCTGGTCTGATGAAACCAAGATTGAACTATTTGGCCTGAATGGCAGGACAACAACCCTACACACACACACAACGAAGACAACGCAAGAGTGGCTTCGGGACAACTCTCTGAATGTCCTTGAGACCTGAAAATAGCTGTGCTGCAAAACACTCCCCATCCAACCTGACAGAGCTTGAGAGGATCTGCAGAGAAGAATAGGAGAAACTCCCCAAATACAGGTGTGCCAAGCTTGTAGCGTCACACCCAAGAAGACCCGAGGCTGTAATCACTGCCAAAGGTGCTTCAACAAACTACTGAGTAAAGGGTCTGAATACTTATGTAAATTTGATAGTTTATTTTAAATAAAATGTGAAAACATTTCTTAAACCAATTTTCGCTTTGTCATTATGGGGTATTGTGTGTAGATTGACGAGGGAAAAATTCAAATTTAATCCATTTTAGAATAAGGCTGTAACATAAAATATGGAAAAAGTGAAGGKGTCTGAATACTTTCCGAATCCACTGTAAAGGGAAGCGGGTGCGATTTCGGACACATCCTAGGATTTGTTAAAAACTGTACATGGCTGTAATATACAGAACAAGGCAAACTCTTTGGTACAGGTATATATACACACACAATTTTATTTTTTCTCTCAAAATCTCTCATTTTGGATGGGGCTCTTATGAACATAATATTACTTAATGAAACGCACAAAACATGAGAAAACCAGTCTCTAATCCGATGAGAATGATTCAATGACAAGGTAGTAGAATAACGGATTCTGTACAAACAAGGTGGTGTGAGTTTTACTGATCGGAACAGCTAGACAGTCCTCTAATGTATTTCCTGTGGAGAAGTAGAAATAGTTCAGTCAGAAAAGAGAGAGCGGACTGCAACCTACACRTTCGTTCATGTTCGTTTGCCTTATGTGCAACTTCCTAATACACCTTTACCCATAAGGCATTTTGTTTTGTAACACATTTGTACTCTTTGCCTTCATCAGAGGAAAAAACCAAGTGGTATCAAGTTAGATGACAGAGACAGGGTTACAAAAGTGGTGGAGGGCACTAGTGACTACAGTTCCTTGATCTTGTTCTGCTCCAGGGTCTTGTGCTGGGGTAGAACAAAGCAAGATGGTGGTGGGAATCACAAGTTATCTTACACTACATAACCAAAACTATGTGGACACCTACTCAATGAACATCTCAATTCCAAAACCATTAATACGGAGTTGACGTTGCTTCCAGAGGTAGTTTGGAACTCGGTAGTGAGTGTTGCAACCAAGGAGAGATGATTTTTACGCGGTTTAGCACTCGGTGGTCCTGTTCTGTGAGCTTGTGTGGCCTACCACTTCTCGGCTGAGCCGTTGTTGCTCCAAGACGTTTCCACAATAACGGCACTTACAGTTGACCGGGGCAGCTCTAGCTGGGCAGAAATCTGACGAACTGACTCGTTGGAAACATGACATCCTATGACGGTGCCACGTTGAGTCACYGAGCTCTTCAGWAAGACCATTCATTCTACTGCCAATGTTTGTCTATGGAGATTGCATGGCTGCGTGCTTTGATTTYATATACCYGTCMGCATSGGGTGTGGCTGAAATAGCCGAATCCACWMATTTTTAAGGGGTGTCCACATACTTTKTATATATAGTGTATATGGGTGAGAAGTGTACAGAGCACAGAATTCTGGACCACCAAAATGATTGGTTTATGGTCAATGTTGTCTACTGGCTTCTTAAACATCAGTACAAAAAAGAAAGAAAGAAAAAGAGAAACAAATATAGGATGCTGATAATAATAACAAAATGTAAGAATACAAACCAAAAATAAATAGCCATCTCAGATGATCCAATTGGAAAGTGATCTGTTGCAACAAGTCTCTTGTAAGAGGTTTAATTTGCATCCCAGTGGCCAGATGCCTCCACTAGTGGGTATACATCTAGGGATGTAATTCAGGGACGTGAAACGCTACTTTCACATTTGGAGTCATTTCGCACAGTATTTCCTAACTCCACCAGAGTACACATTCTCAGATAAGCACACCTGATTCAACTATTCATCAGGTCCTCAATGAGCTGCATCAGGTAGGTTTGTCCAGGTCTACAACAAAAGGCTGCTGTTGGGGGTACTGGAGGACCGGAGTTGGGCTTACTGGAGGACCGGAGATGGGAAACACTGGTCTAGCAGCAGACACACTGGATAAGAATGTCTGCTAAAATGACTAAAATGTCAAAATGGAATATTGCAGATAGAAATGTAATGAAAAGAGCAGACACGATTCCCTACTCTGACAGATGATGATGTGTTCGACAACATACATTTTTTTATCTGAACGTTCAGTAACGTTACATACTCCTGAACATAGCCCCGGGGTTTTACATTGCAGTGGTTGGAAGGATTCATCAGGGGCAAACCGGGCAGCATTCAGCAGGGCGAAACGTTACGGAACGAACGTAACGGAGAACAAACATGCCTCAATGACAAGTAAAAAAAATGAGATAAGTCAGCTCCAGTCATTCAAATTAGCTGCAACATTCAAAAACGTTTGCCTACTGAAGAGGCCCTAGGTGTTTTGTATTGCAGTACTGGTGGCCGTCACTGGGGGGCGATCCAGGGATGGCGCAGGCAGTCTGCAGCYGTGGCCCTCTTCTCTGGTACCAGCTCCAGCATGGGGAGGAGGAAGTCAGCGAAACAATCAGCCTCCTCTTTGGACCACTCGTACTTATCCTGCAGCACCTCTAGTAACCCCCAGGGCTTCAGCTTGGTGATGTGCTTCAGGTCCCCTAGGAAAGAGAAGTTAAGAGACAGTCAGCCTCAGAGACACATAGAAGGATTAGACAGAGAGAGACGGCAGTCCGCCAGCCAGTCAGACAGCGTTTCACATCACCACAGCACACGACAAGACTCACCACCATCACACACACACACACGACTGTTACTAAAAGACGACTGTTACTAAAAGACGACTGTTACTAAAAGACGACTGTTACTAAAAGACGACTGTTACTAAAAGACGACTGTTACTAAAAGACGACTGTTACTAAAAGCTTTCCTTTAAAATTACAGCATACAAGAAAATCCAACCCCAAAAAATGATTGGCACTATGAAATACACGCATAGATTTACAACAAAGGAGAGATAGGTCATTTAAAAACCTTACATAACCGCTTTGCTTTACCTTTCTTGGTGAAGAAATCCTTGGAATATCTCCCAGCTGTTACGAGTTTGTGTGGGACTTGCCCCAGCAGCTCAATGATCAATGCAATATGGTCTGAGAGACGGGGAAGAGAAGAGGACGAGAGTCAGACTTGGTGTGCCAGTCAGTCACAAGCCCACCCTGGGTGAGGGTGAAGGGGTCAGTCTAACAGCACTTTGAGGAACCCGCCTTTTATTTTGGAGTGTACAMTCCCTTTTATTTTGGGGTGTGCAATCCCTATAACTACCTGTCAAACAGTACAAAGACAGCTGCCTAAAATGAAGTAGAGAACACCTATTCATGAGAGAGACTGGATTTAAAGTGGTTGGGATTCTACGTAGTATACAAGTGTTGACATTTGGAATGTAGCAGTTGGGTCTCCTGGTGCTGTCAGAGGAACTTGCCTGCTCTACCTCCCCACATCCCCCAGTGCTGGCCACAGACAAACAGTACCTCTTCTGGTGAACCATTCCTGGGAGAATTTCCCACTCAGTGCATAGTGGTGGAGAACTTTTCCCAACAACTCAATAAATCAGAGCTMTATATATATATATAAATAAAAGAGATAGAGAAATGAGAAAGTGGAAGAAGAGAAAGCAAGGAGGAAGCCGAGATGAAAAAGAAGCAAGTGGCAGCATATTTTGGGGCTCCCGAGTRGTGCAGCGGTCTAAGGCACTGCATCGCTGCGCTAGAAGCGTCGCTACAGACCCTGGTTCGATTCCAGGCTGTATCACAACTGGCCGTGATTGAGTCCCATAGGGCGGCGCATAATTGGCCCAGCTTCGTCCGGGTTTGGCCGGTGTAGGCTGTCATTGTAAATAACAATTTGTTCTTCAATGACTTGCCTAGTTAAATAAAAAGGTTAAATAAAACAATATTAAAGACAATGAGAACATAGTATGACATGAAGCACATGTAGACGACAACCACAGTATCTTTACCAACTGATCACCTTCAGTCTTTGGAACAGAGCTGTCAGAAACCATAGAGATAATCCATTTAACACCATCCTCTCGGGAGATTTCTCTCTATGGCAGAAACTAGTTTCAGTAGACTGAAGTCACGAAGCAGAAGGAAGACAATGTCTGCTACACGCACGCAGATATTCCAAGCCAGTAAGATAAAGAATGGACATGGTATTTTAATGATCAGTTGAGTTAGGGGTTAGAAGAACCTCAGATCAACTCACCTATGTCTTACTATACTTGACATACAAAATCCTATTTTCGCTAAACCCTTACTACTAACTCCTTACTCCTAACCCTTACTCCTAAACCTTACTCGTAAACCTTACTCCTAAACCTAAACCTTACTCCTAACCCTTACTCCTAACCCTTACTCCTAACCCTTACTCCTAACCCTTACTCCCAACCCTATAATAGCCTTTAAAAACAAGTGAGGACCGTCCCCACTTCTGAATTTGAGCTTCTTTATGATTCTTGTGAGGACTTCTGGTACTCACGAGTAAAACGTGTCCACACGCACAACGTCGGGCCAATCTATACCTAGGTGTTCAGGTTCAAGGTGTGAGTAGTCAACACCTGGCTGTAGCAGATGGAGAGCTATAGGTTGTGACAGTTAGCCCTGGGCTAGCTTCCACCTACCTCAGCAAATACCTAAACGTTCCACTGAATCAAATCAAGCTGTGCCAAATTGAAAAATGTTTAAAGTTACTCAACGTACACAAGTATGAGCAAAAAGCCTCGCACAGAATCAGAGGAGGAGAAGAGATGAAGCGCGAATGAGGGAGGAGGAGGAGGCAGATGAGTAGAGGGCGTGGGGAACTGGAGAGGATGTGCAGTGTTGACAGAAATACAGCTCCAATTGTTTGAGGGGGAAAATAAAGACAGGAATGAAGGTAGGTACTCAACATCACATGATCATAGATTTACTCATAACAATAATGTACAATAAACTAGCCACTTTAAACTATGCCACTTTATGTTTACATACCCTACATTACTAATCTCATATGTATATACTGTACTCTATACCATCTACTGCATCTTGCCTGTGCCGTTCTGTACCATCACTCATTCATATATCTTTATGTACATATTCTTTATCCCTTTACACTTGTGTGTATAAGGTAGTAGTTGTGGAATTGTTAGGTTAGATTACTTGTTGTTATCTACTGCATTGTCGGAACTAGAGAGCACAAGCATTTCGCTACACTCGCATTAACATCTGCTAACCATGTGTATGTGACAAATAAAATTTGATTTGATTTAAACACCTAGCAGGTTATTACGTAGCAGAAAGACTGTAAAAAGAGAGGTGGATAGGTTAATAACACCTAGCAGGTTATTACGTAGCAAGAGACTGTAAAAGAGGGGTGGATAGGTTAATGACACCTAGCAGGTTATTACGTAGCAGAAAGACTGTAAAAAGAGAGGGGATAGGTTAATGACACCTAGCAGGTTATTACGTAGCAGAAAAGACTGTAAAAAGAGGGGTGGATAGGTTAATGACACCTAGCAGGTTATTACGTAGCAGAAAGACTGTAAAAAGAGGGTGGATAGGTTAATAACACCTAGCAGGTTATTACGTAGCAGAAAGACTGTAAAAAGAGGGGTGGATAGGTATGACACCTAGCAGGTTATTACGTAGCAGAAAGACTAAAAAGAGGGGTGGATAGGTTATAAACACCTAGCAGGTTATTACGTAGCAGAAAGACTGTAAAAAGGGGTGGATAGGTTAATAACACCTAGCAGGTTATTTACGTAGCATAAAGACTGTAAAAAGAGAGATGGATAGGTTAATAACACCTAGCAGGTTATTATGTAGCAGAAAGACTGTTAAAAGAGAGGTGGATAGGTTAATAAACACCTAGCAGGTTATTATGTAGCAGAAAGACTGTAAAAAGAGAGGTGGATAGGTTAATAACACCTAGCAGTTATTACGTAGCAGAAAACTGTAAAAAGAGGGTGGATAGGTTAATAACACCTAGCAGGTTATTACGTAGCATAAAGACTGTAAAAGAGAGGTGGATAGGTTAATAACACCTAGCAGGTTATTATGTAGCAGAAAGACTGTAAAAAGAGAGGTGGATAGGTTAATGACACCTAGCAGGTTATTACGTAGCAGAAAGACTGTAAAAAGAGGGTGGATAGGTTAATAACACCTAGCAGGTTATTACGTAGCATAAAGACTGTAAAAAGAGAGGTGGATAGGTAATAACACCTAGCAGGTTATTATGTAGCAGAAAGACTGTAAAAAGAGAGGTGGATAGGTTAATACAACCTAGCAGGTTATTATGTAGCAGAAAGACTGTAAAAAGAGAGGTGGATAGGTTAATAACACCTAGCAGGTTATTACGTAGCAGAAAGACTGTAAAAAGAGTGGATAGGTTAATAACACTAGCAGGTTATTACGTAGCATAAAGACTGTAAAAGAGAGGTGGATAGGTTAATAACACCTAGCAGGTTAATGTAGCAGAAAGACTGTATAAAAGAGAGGTGGATAGGTTAATGACACCTAGCAGGTTATTACGTAGCAGAAAGACTGTAAAAAGAGGGTGGATAGGTTAATAACACCTAGCAGGTTATTACGTAGCAGAAAGACTGTAAAAAGAGGGGTGGATAGGTTAATAACACCTAGCAGGTTATTATGTAGCAGAAAGACTGTAAAAGAGAGGTGGATAGGTTAATGACACCTAGCAGGTATTACGTAGCAGAAAGACTGTAAAAAAGAGGTGGATAGGTTAATGACACCTAGCAGGTTATTACGTAGCAGAAAGACTGTAAAAAGAGGGGTGGATAGTTAATGACACCTAGCAGGTTTCTTTTGAACAAAAAAAACCCAACACTTTCAATGTTAAATCTGAACATACTTTCCAGTCCAAGTCAAGGCTTTAAAATAATCCGGGAAACTGGCCTTTAGGATTGACTATAGCTGACATATAGCCAGCTCCAATACCACACAACGTGCTATAGTCAACAACTTCAATTCTCCATTTAAACACATGGTATGACTATGATAGACCAGCTGGCTACAGTAATGAACAGGCCCAGGCTAGCTGACACATGCTACAACAATGTATCCAGATGGCTATTAAACCAATTACAAAATCACTGTAGTCTTTTCTGTCAACTAGACTACTAATCAATTATGTACCATCAAATGCATTGCACAGTATTGTACACCATAGAATGTACACACCACCTACTGCATAAAGTATAACTGTTGGTTTTTAATCATTAATGCATGTATTAATATTTAGGACCAAGTAAACCCCACAAGTGACAAGAAAAGATTGAATGAAAACCTATTAATATTTCGGGAAGGTATTTCACAGTATGAAAACGGTTAATGTCAAGAATCTAAAATATCTCTTCTCTGTAGGCCAGGGCTCTCCAACCCTGTTCCTGGAGAGCTACCCTCCTGTAGGTTTACACCAGGGCTCTCCAACCCTGTTCCTGGAGAGATACCCTCCTGTAGGTTTACACCAGGGCTCTCCAACCCTGTTCCTGGAGAGCTACCCTCCTGTAGGTTTACACCAGGGCTCTCCAACCCTGTTCCTGGAGACTACCCTCCTGTAGGTTTACACCAGGGCTCTCCAACCCTGTTCCTGGAGAGCTACCCTCCTGTAGTTTACACCAGGGCTCTCCAACCCTGTTCCTGGAGATCTACCCTCCTGTAGGTTTACACCAGGGCTCTCCAACCCTGTTCCTGGAGATCTACCCTCCTGTAGGTTTACACCAGGGCTCTCCAACCCTGTTCCTGGAGAGCTACCCTCCTGTAGGTTTACACCAGGGCTCTCCAACCCTGTTCCTGGAGATCTACCCTCCTGTAGGTTTACACCAGGGCTCTCCAACCCTGTTCCTGGAGAACTACCCTCCTGTAGGTTTACACCACGGATCTCCAACCCTGTTCCTGGAGAGCTACCCTCCTGTAGGTTTACACCACGGCTCTCCAACCCTGTTCCTGGAGAGCTACCCTCCTGTAGGTTTACACCAGGCTCTCCAACCCTGTTCCTGGAGAGCTACCCTCCTGTAGGTTTACACCAGGGCTCTCCAACCTTGTTCCTGGAGAGCCGACCCTCCTGTAGGTTTACACCAGGGCTCTCCAACCCTGTTCCTGGAGAGCTACCCTCCTGTAGGTTTTACACCAGGGCTCTCCAACCTTGTTCCTGGAGAGCCGACCCCTCCTGTAGGTTTACACCAGGGCTCTCCAACCCTGTTCCTGGAGATCTACCCTCCTGTAGGTTTACACCAGGGCTCTCCAACCCTGTTCCTAGAGAGCCGACCCTCCTGTGGGTTTTAACTCCAACCCCAGTTGTAAATAACCGGATTCAGCTGATAGGCCAGATAATTATTAGAATCAGGTACGTAAGATTAGCACAGAGGGAACCTTCTAAAATTAGACTATTAAACATATATTCAAATCAAGCAGATGAATATTCGGCTGCATAACTACCTTCGTCCCTGGAGTAATCTTCCCCGGAATGGGGCTCAAACAAGTAGTCCCCAGTGGCCAGCTCAAACGCCTGCAGAGAAGGAAACAATAAACAACAAAAACACAGACAACCTAATGGCAGGAAGCAGACAGTGTACGAGTCAATTATGCTCCATTATAAACTGGGTGGTTCGAGCCCTGAATACTGATTGGCTGACAGCCGTGGTATATCAGACCGCACAGCACAGGTATGACCAAATATTTATTTTATTTTATTTATTCTAATTACGTTGGTAACTAGTTTATAATAGCAATAAGGCAACTCAGGGGTTTGTGGTATATGGCCAATATACCACGGCTAAGGGCTGTGTCCAGGCACTCCGCTATCCGCACAGCCTTCAGCTGTGGTATATTGGCCATATAACACACCCCCTTGTGCCTTATTGCTTAATTATCCCAAGTGGGGAAATTCACATGGCTAGTAAAAAGGAATTCTAGTCCGTCGTAGCTTCGTGATTCACCCAAGACTACATCCAATTACAGCAAGGAAACGACTAAATTAATCTCTTCTACTTTTCCGTTTATTAACTGGTTTTAAAATGTTGTAAAGTGTGTTGTCCAGTCTTACCATGCAGGCTGTACTCCATATGTCAGCTGGTGTGTTGTAGCCAGACCCTATGAGCACCTCTAGAGAACGGTACTGTCTCGTCTGGATGTCTTCCGTAAAGTGCTTGTGCTGCGGAGGAGACAGAAAGGGGCAAGGGGAAACCAGGTCAATGAGACTGCTATTGCAGAACTGGGTTCAAACAGTGTTTTTCTGTTTGAATTACTTTCCAGGTTTGATTGGAGCGTGCTGGGGCGGAGTTCAGATTTTATTTTGGGGGGGGGGTTATTCCATTGGCAAACTCAAGCAAGCAGGCGACATTAATGCCGGGGAAGACTTAAGCAGGAAATCCCTTAGGTCATCTGCAGATACTCACCAGCCAGCAGGCGTTTCCCAGGTCTGCTATCTTGACCTTCAGTCTGTCTGCGTTGAGTGGGTCCAGGGGGTTCACCAGGAGGTTCCCCGCTGCTAGTTTGGCTGCATCGAGAAAGAGAGAAGAGAAACTCAGCAAGCAGCCATTACAACACTGATCTGACCTTTAAATAAAGAAGGAATACAACAACGTACTCTACTACAGTCGACGCCCACGCCAAAATCAAATTAGCATAAAAATCCAAAATCCGCCTGTTTAAAAATACAGATATGATTTTTGATACCCGTGTTCTCACCATCCCGACTGCCTACTCACCATCCCGACTGCCTACTCACCATCCCGACTGCCTACTCACCATCCCGACTGCCTACTCACCATCCCGCCGGGGGGATTTGGGGCCTACTCACCATCCCGACTGCCTACTCACCATCCCGACTGCCTACTCACCATCCCGACTGCCTACTCACCATCCCGACTGCCTACTCACCATCCCGACTGTCTACTCACCATCCCGACTGTCTACTCACCATCCCGACTGCCTACTCACCATCCTTCAGACTCTCCTGTTCTCCAAACTGGGCGTTCTCCAGCACCTCCTCCTCCCCACGACTCCTGTTCTGCTCCTTCCAACTCCTGCCCTGCGCCTCCTCTGTCACTTCTACTTGACTCCTTTCCTGATTCTTCTGCTCCTCTGGCGATAGCTCCTCCTGGCCAACAAAGCTTTTCGTCTCAGACTCGGATGCTTTAGTCTTTATTTCAGCCACCTTCCAGGTCAGAGCTCCACTCTCCTCCTCACTCTCTGGGGTATCCGGGGACACCAGGCCGTTATACACGGGTTGAGGTGGTGGAGACTCCTGAAGAAGAGGACAATCCTCTGTTTGGTCTACGTTACCGTTGTGTTGGTCTTGCTCTCTCCACTGTGCCTTCCTCTCCTCCGTTTTATCGTCCTCTTCCTCAGGATGAAGGCCGTTACAGTTCACTTCTGCGTCTGTTATTATCCCTTCTGGTCCTAACCGCGTCACCTCTGCACCCGCAATGCATCCTGGGTAAATGAGAAAATAACATTAGATCTAGTGGAGGCTGGACTAGTAGTTCCCTTCTAATTAGTCTAATTCTGTGTTCTTAATCCTAATCTGGGAGACCCGACTGGGTGTGCAGGCTTTTGTCCCAGCTCGGCTGGTTCAACTAATCAAGGGCTTGATAATTAGTAGATTAGTTGAATCAGGTGTATCACTGCTGAGCAAAAACCTGTACAACCCAGTGTGGATCTCCAGGCCCATGATTGAAAAATACTAACGTCCCCTTGAGTGACAATAAAGTAGTATTGAATTGAATTACAGAAAGTCACCTGCTGTGTCTTGGCTGGCTACTTCCTGTAAGGAGACCTGTCTGAGAGGAGCACAATATGGCCGCTGCTGCTTGGGAGATACGGGAGACTCCGGATCCTCTTCATCATCATCCTCCTCCTCCTCCCTCTCCGGAGCCTTCTCCATCTCTTCCAGATCCAGAATGCACTTCTCCAACAGCTCCGCCTGACGCTTCTGCTTCTTCTTTAATTTCTTCTTCTTGTTCTTGGACATTTTGGTCGTCTGGAGAGGAAGAGGAAGCAGGACAGACAGGACAGACGTCAACAGGGTTTACTGAATACAATAGCTACTGGTTGTGGCTGCAGTAGCACAGTAACACTGTATGGCTGAAATTGCTAGCCAAGGCAATGAGTGAAAAGGGGAGACTTACTGCTTTTGGAACTGGAGCTGTGCTGACTGAAAACAGAACAGAGACAAATCAACATACTGCTGTACAGCAAAGTACCATATTTTGGGGAACTTTTGCACGAGTGCTGCTGTCTGTGTGTCGGCATCTGTGGGGTGCGTCTGTGGGGTGCTTAACCCCTACCTGCGGACCCTGAGGGTGGGGGAGCCCCTGCTTTCTGCCACTCCGTAGCCTCCGCGGCCAGCCTCCTCACGTAGGGCTCATTCACCGTCAACAGGATGTTCTCTGGCTTGATGTCAGTGTGGATGATCTCACACTTGGTGTGAAGGTAGTCCAACCCCTGGAGAACCTGCACAATGGGCACCAATTACTTTATTTAACCTTTATTTAACTAGGCAAGTCAGTTAAAGAACAAATTCTTATTTTACAATGACGGCCTGCCCCGGCCAAACCCTCCCCTAACCCGGACAACGCTGGGCCAATTGAGCACCGCCCTATGGTACTCCTGATCACGGCCGGTTGTGATACAACCCGAGATCGAAAGAATGGGGCTGTATTGACGCCTCTAGCGCCTCAGACCGCTGCGCCACTCAGTAATACTAGTCCCATATTGCCATCCCTCTTGGTCATTGGTCAAGGAAGTCTGGAAATCAATTTCACTTCAGCCAGAGGCCCTGTGATAGTTTAAGTAGATATGACATAAAACAAATAAAAATAGGACTGAATCATTTTTTTAAATGAATCTTTACAAGGTCAATGAGGTAAAGGATAAGTAGCAGGGTTGGTGCCAATTCAATTTCAATTCATTGCTTTTCAATGGAGGAAATAAGGAATCCCAGTTAACTTGTTGAATTGCTATGGAATTGACCCCAATCCTGATCAGCAACAGGGTCTAGGATTAGGTTTGGATAGCCCCGGTATGGAGGACTACGCCCTGTGGTTTTACCTGTCGTATGATGGTCTTGACGCATGGCAGAGGAAGGCCCTGGTAGTTGGACTTGATGATCCACTTCAGTAGGTGGTGCCCCAGCACCTCAAACACCATGCACACATGAGTCCCGTTGATGCCGGAGATCTTGAASTCATCCAGTAGCTGAACCACCATCTCCCTCTTGGGATCGTCAGGGTCCGTGTTTCTCACCTACGAAACCACAAAAACAAAACAAAAAACAGGAAATAAAAAAAACGTATCAGAACAAATGTCTGAAAGGAAAGGTGAACAAAGGCACAGGGAAGAAAAGGAAGTATTTTACAGATTAAAATATCATGCTGATGTCATGCTGGTGAGTATGATTGACTAAGTTAGTACTCACAGAACTGAGCAGTTTGATCTCATCTACAGCCGTCTCTGTGTAATGCTCTGCACTCTTCACCACTTTCATAGCCACAAACCTCTTCACCCTACAAAACAAACAGTCAGTCAATCAAGCTGACACAGAAGACAATGTATGTTTGATTCTATGCAATATAGGATTATTTCAGCAAAMAATTCAATGTTGATTTAACAAATACTGCTTCTGGAATTGTGAAGATCTGTTGATCAGAATCTAGTGTGATGCAGTCTCAGGCCTTCACAGACAATGATATGAGAAGTGATCTTACTGGATGTCCCAGGCCAGCCACACAGTGGAGAAGTGTCCCCAGCCCAGCTTCCTGATCACATGGTACCTCCCATTGAACAGGTCTCCTATCTTTACATGGTGGTAGCCACCTAGACACGCAGCAGAGGGAGATTAGTGACAGTAGGAAAGCCAACATCATTAAAACGAGTCATTGGCTCAGCCTTGAAGTCCAAAATAACCTAATGTAGACTATTGTAGACTCCCAAGGTAATGTATTACAACTAGAGAGGACTAATAATGAAATAACATTCTACTTTTAAAAAGTCATACAATGAGTTGGTTGACTTTGCCAACTTTAAACTCTTGGCTCTGCCTGAAACCAGTGGCAAGTTTCACATATTAGGAAGGAACGTAATTTTCTGGTCAGTTCTATCCACACAGCCAGAACTCAGAAAGAAAGCAGACACTACAGGAACTCCCTAGAGACTAGCAGGTCACTTCATCATAGTCACCCCCCCCCCCGGTTTGCGGACAGTCATCCCCTCAGCCTTGCGGCAGTCACCCCCCTGCCGCACCCCTCAGCCTTGCGGCGTCATCCCCTCAGCCTTGCGGAGTCATCCCCTCAGCCTTGCGGCAGCTCCTCAGCTTGGCGGCAGTCACCCCTCAGCCTTGCGGCAGTCATCCCCTCCAGCCTTGCGGCAGTCATCCCTCAGCCTTTGCGGCAGTCATCCCCTCAGCCTTGCGGCAGTCATCCCTCAGCCTTGCGGGCAGTCATCCCCTCACCCTTGCAGTAGTCATTGGGGTCCTCCTGCTCCTCATCATCAGATCCTAGGATCTCCTCAGGCTCATCTGGCTCCTGGGGAGAGGCCTCTGGCTGGGGCTGCTGCTGGGGTGCTGCCCCCTGGGGTGGGCTGGCTGTCTGGATGGAGGACACGCAGAACAATGGTTAGAGACCTTCTCCTATGCACGTAGCACAGGCGTTTGACAATATTTACTTTAATATTTACTCTTTTAGTGTTCAACTTTTCCCCCTTTCCTTAAAAATCATTAGTAGAACTATTTTCAATAATATATTTTTAGTCACAGAAAATAGTACAAGACAAAACATTCTGGTATTTCTGGCAGAAGTACTAATGTATATTACTACTGGCACTAAGATGATATCTTGTTGTAAACAGCACAGTATTATGTCTACATTCTATAACCAGCATTCCAGGGAAAACATTACATTTTTCCAGAGATGAGTGATACTTGCATGGCAATTACACTAACATTTAATACAGGACTGTTATACCCTTTCCATTCACGACGTCTCACAGTAGAGTGACAGCCACTAACTGAGGGATAATCAGTGGGTGTGTGTGGGGGGGGGGGGGGGGCTATGCGTTCTATGGAAAATAATGAACAATATTCCACAGAGTTGCATTATCTTCCAAAGAAGCATAGAGCCCCGAGGTGGATTATCCCTTTTATACCATGGCTATAATTGAACACATTTGCCGGTAGAAATGTGTTCCAACATCCACAGAAGTAGCTAGAACGTTTACTAGATAGCTACCGTAGTTGCCTTGGTAACCAAACCAACATATTTGCTAGTTTAGTTAACCATCAGTACTAGCTTGCCATTATGAAAATTGAATTCAACAATGCCAATAATGTTTTCAATTCGGCTTTTGCTTTCAAAAGCAGCTCAAACATGCAAGAATGAACTATAGACATTGAATTCTACCGTGAAATATACTGTGTTATTTAAGCAATAAGGCACGAGGGAGTGTGGTATATGGCCAATATACTATGGCTAAGGGCTGTTCTTAGGCACGACACATCACCGAGTGCCTGGACACAGCCCTTAGCCGTGGTATATTAGCTATATACCACAAACCCATGAGTTGCCTTATTGCTATTATAAACTGGTTACCAACGTAATTAGAGCAGTAAAAATAAATGTTTTGTCATACCTTTGGTATATGGTCTGATATACCACGGCTGTCAGCCAATCAGCATTCAGGGCTCTAACCACCCAGTTTATAAAGGGTAATAATGCATGCTCTAGAATGCCCTTCAAGCCAATCAGATGTGAGGAGGATGCTGATATATCCTCCAAACACCGGCTTTGAGGGCATTATGACTTTTATACAATGGGTTACATATTCAAATATTTAAAAAAAATTATTTACATATTTTCATTAAAAACATTTTGATAAATGTATTCATACTATTCATCCTTCCACAAGATATAGTTCCGACACAAATCTAGGGTTGCTACCCAAGCCGGCTGGTCGTTCATTCTATCGGTTTGGTTGCCAGAGACGCGACCCAGTCGTTTGTTCTAAATGTTCCATTGCCATACTGGCTGGCAACGTTCTTAGCCCTTGCTTGCTAGCTAGCCAACTATGGCTAACTTACAGTCACGTCAAAAAGTGCAGCCAGAATAACAGCAAAGTAGTGCATTTGCATAAGCTGTTTTCTAGTGACATTTATTTGGATACATCCATAATAATGAGCTAATGAGGTGCGATTTGGCCTGGCGTAGAAAATGTGTTCTCTCGTCAGGACACTGTTGTTGAGAGGAGCTAGTCAACAACACAACAAATAATCACTTCAAACTAAAGCTGGAAAGACTGCAAACTAGCTACACTATTTAATTTGACCTGTTTTCCAATGATAGTTCTTTGAATATATCCATAAAAATGATGCTGATTCATGACTGGCTGACAGAATCTGCCTACCTGTATGTCTCATCCCAACATGTTCATTACTATGGGACAGCCGGAGATCGAATTTGAATATTGAAACCATGTTGCAAATGTTGGAGAGTCAGACAGCAAGGTTTATACAAATCTCTGCTGTTGAAAACTAAAATGTTAGTTTAGATGCTTTTTAATCGAGAGAACAAGTTTATAAATTGCCTGCAGTGGATTGCGCAGTCAGATTGAACAGAGTAAATAGGCATTTCAACGCCTTAAATTTAGCCGGTTGTAATTTGTGGACTAGACGCCAGTTGGAATGCGGTTTTAACCAATCAGCACTCAGGATTATGCCCACCCATTGCATAATCCTCTATAATACAACGTTGTTCACACATATACATAGGATGACTACAGTGTGCGAATCCATTGTTTTGAAGGACAACATTAACTTGAGTCATTTTGCTTATGTAATGTTTAAAATGTGATTTATTAATGTGAAACAGAGGACAAAACACTTCTAGGTTGGCAATAGATGTCTGATGAGAGGCGCTCTTAAACTAAAATAAATGATTTAGCATTGTGTAGGTCAGCAAAAGGAGGAACTGACAAACGAATAATAACTTCAAGGGAAGGGCACTTTCCCTCATCCATAACGTTGTGCTTCAGCTGGCCCGTGCTGAGGACTTCATCGTTCTCCTGCTCCTCTAAATAGCAGCACAGCAGCTAGGCATTACATAATATCTGGCCTACAGAAAGGATGTCTGCTAGCATGGTGTGGGTTGGCTTGGCTGTTGTTGGGTAAACCACAACGACCTCAACATTAACTAAAATACTCTACATCATTCAGAATATTGAAAATGGGTGTCATAGGATTTTTWAAAAAGGTATATTTTTGTTCAGGGCAAGCCCAAGAGTCACCTACATTTGTACTGAACTATGTGCCGGTGCAACTCAAAATCTGGCCCTTGAGGCCAGTTACACTTCTGCCAGCTTTCAATCTTGCCTACTAATTCGGGACTGATTTAGTGTAGGCCTAGGACACCAATTAACTGAGTGCAATTAACAATCCGATGGAAACAAAACCCAGAAGTGCTTTGGCGCCCCAGGAGTAGCCCTCCTCTATGCATTCAGATGTCCATATCTACCTTAGACGTGTCATGGTCACACTCACACTATACACTGGTGTGATGGCAGTTTGTGTCACTATGTAAATATTGATGTTATTAGCTCATTACATTTCCAGATATGCTGCATTCCTTCTGACTACAGAGAATAAACCAAACAGAGGACGTTATAGTTCACACACACTCAAAGCCAACCAATTAACTGCTGCTATGGAAACGAAGGACAGATGCCATCTAAAGTATTTTCCTGAAACATTCATTGCATTTTTCTACAACATCTCATATAGTTTCATTACTAAATAAATAATTAACTGGGTGTTTATGATATGTGGTAGAAAACGGATGTACTGCCTTGACAGGCAACTGACAATTTATCCAAACGAAAAATACACGACATCACGGGTACTGCGACATCAGTACATCTGCCGCAAGTGCAGACTAGTAATGTGACTGTCGTCGACATACTGGACCACAACGCGCAGTCAGTCTTTTTTAGGACCCTATGGACACTTGATTCAATGCTTATGGTCAAACTAAATGCCCTGTGTCAAATGTAGCGAGACATGCTAACAGTACACTACATAAATACTCACTTCTTGCTCGACTTCTTTGCTTTCGCCCTCTTCTTCCTTGCTTGAAGTGCTAGAACTGTAAATGTAATGATAAAAACACATTTATTCAATATCTAGTTAACTATCCCATTTCTGGTTAACCAGTATTTTAGAGGCTATGTTTCTTCACTGGGTTGAACGTTATATGCTAGCTAGCTAAGTTAGTTAGCCAAAGACATTTGAAAGCTGGCTGAGGTATCAAATAAATGATTAGCTAGCTAGCTAACGTTAGCCACAGTTGTTAACTAGCTAACTATTACCGCAGAAAACAGGTAGTAATCAAAATCTGGTCGTATTACATAAGTGAGATAGTGATTGAAAATATTCAGTAACGTCCTCTTTTAAAACAGGAACAGCCACTGCGATGTTTGGCCAGCTAACGTTAGTTAGCAAGCTTTCGTGCAACCACCACTCACTGAAGATCTGTCGTATAAATATTGCATTATTCCCTCCACGTTTACTCAATTACTTTTTCATGAAAAACACATGAAATGGAAGCAGTTAGCAATAATTGTAGGGGCCAGGTTGATGGTGCTAACTGGTTAGTAAAAGGTAGCTAGCTGAACCAACGCGTGCCTGGCGTTCAGCTTAACAGGAGATGCAGTTCCACAAAACACTTCGTACATAAGATTACGTCGTTATAATGAAATGTAACTTTAAAAACGACGTCAATTGACATTTGTTAATAATATGTTAACGCACAACTGCTTAAACGTTTGTATTTTGTATCTTTATGAAGATTACCTTTTCTCTCCATGTTGATCCGGTAGTTCAGAGACGTTCGTTCTGCCAGCAGCACAAACGACGACGTCACTCTCGTATGGCAATGAGGAAACCTTCAGATTAAACGCCCGCGTTTCAACATTGCAATGTCAATAACTGACTTTAAAAAAATAAAAAATATAAATATTTATTTTTATGTTAAGGCCCAGTGCAGTCAAAATTCGTTTTTCCTGTGTTTTATGTCATATTGTACAGCAGCTGATAAAACTAACACTGTAAAAGCGTGAACAAGTTCAGTGTTATTTACTGATATAGTAAGTTAGTTGCTGGTTGAAAATACAATTTACACAGGGCCTTCTAAATCACCAGGTTTACATGGGTGGGAGTTTCAGCTTTACATGGTGACATCGACATGTGATAAATTGGTTAATAGACCAATAACAAAGAGTTCCAAACCTCTCTGCCAATAACTACTAGTTATATCTATATTTTCTCTTCATTATTTCTCTTCATATGACAAGGATTAAAAAGGATTTGCCAGTAGACTTGATTCACGATGATGACTGCTAGCTAAGTGAAAGTACGATGTTGACATGATCAGTCCAATCAAAGCTACTGTACATATAACGTGATTTGACGTCATTTCTGTGGCCAATGACCTTGAGCCGTCTTGGAAGAGCATTTGTAATATAAATCCATGGTAGGACCCAAAGGGCTGAAATTGTGGATGTCTACCATTACTAAAGGACTGAAGCTAGGCGATTGCGTAAGGTCCCCATGAGTGACAGAATACTGAGCCAATCACGGCGCAATGCTCCTATTTTCTGCTGGCCCGCCCCACCACCGCAGAAAGCACTGAGCTAGGCTGAAACACCTGCGCCTTACTAAAGAAAACAATCAAGAGACCATGGTTGTATGCGGCTTTATTAACTCAATTATATACTTTTATTTTTTTATATATWTTTTTACATTGTTTGCAAACTTATCTGTGACACATATTAATGCCCAAATAACATGCAAGCCCCCCCCAAAACATTCGTTGTTTTTTTTGCAAAAAATGTGGATCTCAAAACAGGTGGGGCAGAATGACGGGGCGCCACTGAATAGAGAGGATTACACATTCGGCTATAGCAACAACAAAAAAGCTTGATGGAAAATACTCAGTAGGGTCTCTACTAACCAAATATGTTCAGGCTTTTGAGGGGGACTCTCATACACATCCAGGAGCACTTCACACCCCTCTATTTAAATAGAGTTGAACATACCAGTATTTGTGTAAACTTTCAAAATAAATGCTGGTATATCTAGTTTTCCTAGATTGTTGCAATGCTGTGCAACACGTTTCACTGCACTAGAGTGCTTCAAAAATCGATTTTCCCAAAGTTTAGCATGTCTTTGCAGGGGGACTCTTATTTTGAGAGAAAAAAGTCCAGCATAATTTCCTGCTGCTAGCAGAACGGAGATGAGAAAACCTATTCAACTGTCAAGGCAATCAAAATCCTGTTTCCCATTCCGCAGCTTTCTTCATTAAATAACATATGGAATCACATAAAATGTAGCCTATTGCAAATAAAAACTATATTAATTTGATTTATACTCTTTTCTGGACTGAATGAAATGACTGTCAAATTAGTTTATATTCTATCTCTTAGTTTATATCCTAGCCTGCAGATAGTGAGACCGTCAATAGACAGGTAAACTSCGACCACTAGCGGCTGTTCAGGCTATAGCATTCTACATACAGATCACTCATGTAAATAAATATTATCAGTACCAGAAGAAAATACATCTGGATTTTGTATTTAGTTAATTAAGATCGCATGTCATCAAACATTTTCACAATCAAAATTCCTTCAGCCCATATTTCCCCATTTCAAAAATAATTTTCCATCTACGTCAGAGGTGTTAGAGATCTGGACAGCCTCGGGTGTTTGCTTGTGTGATATGTTAGTGTGGTAATTTAATCACAAAAATATTTACATCCCAAAACATCTAATCAAAATGTATAGATTGTGTCTGGTGTTATTCTCAGATTATTTGTAGGGAATCTAAAAAGATCCACCATAGCCCATAGCCCATGGCCAACCCTAACCACAGCACATATAACACACCAATAACATAATCCTCCTAACATATTGTATAAGCAAGGCCATTTTTTAAAAGCTTATCGCGGCTCAGTAGTCACAGAATAGTTCCCCATCGAGGACCACTTTGGAAAGAAGTGTTTTAATAATACTGGTAATACAGTCGWCATAAGTCAATTGCCTCGGAGTTTGCAGTGCAGGGCCCAACTGGGATGCTCACACACATTCCACATGATTGTCTTGAGATTTACCTCCCCATTCATCACATGATTCCTGATGATTAGTCAATGCCATGCCAGCTTCATATATAGACCATTGTAGAGCAGCACCGGCAGGCAGTTTGGTGTAACCCTCCTCTGTAATGTGTTCTATTCTCAGATACCCCCCGGGCTTATGTAGGGCCACACCATGGATGTGGGAGAAGAGCAAAGGCAAGTCTCTAGTTAGTGTGTAGCGTGACACAAACCCTAGCTCGGCAGGGATGTCCTTCTCCTCAGAGTACTCAAATATGGCAGTCATGTACTTGGAGATGTCTCTCCCCTTGGCTTTGGCACGGCCAAGCTCTTCTCCCATCAGGGATACTACGGCTGCAGCAGAACTTCTGCTTTCCCCCGCATCTCTCTCCGTTGGCCGCCTCTGTAGTCCCCGGGAACAGACGACCAGAACAAAGTCACTCTCCTGGATCCTCCTGCAGTGCCATCCCATGGTCCCCTCCTCTGCCAAGCTTAGAGATTCCCACAGGTCCAGAAACACCTGGCGCAACAATGCAACAGACAACAAGAAATAATAATATAATAATAATAATACAAATAATATAAGATATTATAAATAACATTTACATTTGTCCATTTAAAATGCCATTTCAACCAATAATTTTGTATTTTCTATTTATTTAACACAGACCAGGGCAGGGGTGCATTCCATTCGGTTCAAAGATTGCTTTGTTTCATAAMAATTTGAACTGAATTACAGGTTTCCCCGCAAAACAATGTGTACCATTCTTCAACAGCCTTTGAGGAACGTTTGCTCCTGTTTGGTGGGTGTGGCAAGGGGTGGCTTGATCAATATGGATGTGACCATTTGAAATCACGTCCAACATGGCATACACAAWCACTCTCTGGGCCACTATAATCACAACATTCTTCAACTGGTCGTTCAGTACAGTACCGCTTGTGTTGAATTAAACATTGCACACCGTTCTGTCGTACTGATATTCTCCTCCCTGTGTTACCTGTGTTGCCATGTGCTGCTGCAGGAAGACTGCTAGTTGCATTACCGCTCGGACATGGGCATGGCCGTCATCGCTGCTGTAGCAAATCAGTAGTCGAGGCGGAGTTAACCTGCTGGTCAGTGACACATGTTCCTCGTTCCCATTCTTGCCATGAGGTTGCTCGATTATTTCTGAAAACCACAACAAACAAACAAAAAAATCTTGTATTACCATGTTCTTGTCWGAGGAAAACGTTTGTCTGTTTGACCTGCACACGCAAAGAAAGCATTGGTATCGTTAGTGAAATGTAAAAATGCCGACCTGGATTTATCTCCATCTTCCTCCTAATCTGCCTGGGATTCTTCCAGATGACAGCCAGTAGTAACACCACTAACATGGCTGCCAGGGCAACGCCAACAGGGAGCAGCAGGGTCAGGGATGGAGTGGCAGTGGGAGGTGGGTCTGACGGGAGCAAGATAGACTATATACACTGAACCAAAATATAAACGCAACGTGCAACAATTTCAAAGATTTTACTGAGTTACAGTTCATAAGRAAATTWGTCAATGGAAGAARARTAATTAAGCCCTAATCCATGGATTTTACATGACTGGGAATACAGATATGTGTCTGTTGGTCACAGATACCTTTAAAAAAAACGGTAGTGGCGTGGATCAGAAAACCAGTCAGTATCTGGTGTGACCAACATTTGCCTCATGCATCGCAACACATTKCYTTCACATAGAGTTGRTCAGGCTGTTGATTGTGGCCTGTGGAATGTTGTCCCAATCTTCTTCAATGGGTGTGCAAAGTTSCTGGATATTGGCAGGAACTAGAACACGCTGTCGTACACATCGATCCAGAGCATCCCAMACATGCTCAAACGGTGACATGTCTGGTGAGTATGCAGGCCATGGAAGAACTGGGACATTTTCAGCTTCCAGGAATTGTGTACAGATCCTTGCGACATGGGGCTGTGCATTATCATGCTGAAACATGAGGTGATGGCGGTGGATGAATGTCACGACAATGGATTGCAGGATCTCGTTACGGTATCTCTGTGCATTCAAATTGCCATATATAAAATGCAATTGTGTTAGTTGCCCGGTACAGTTGAAACCGGGATTCATTCATGAAGAGCACACTTCTCYAACCTGCCCTGAAGAGGATGACAAGCACGCAGATGACCTTCCCTGAGACGGTTTCTGACAGTTTGTGCAGAAATTMTTTGGTTGTGCAAACCTACAGTTTCATCAGCTGTCTAGGTAACTGGTCGCAGAAGAAAAGCCAGATGTGGAGGTGCTGGGCTGGCGTGGTTACATGTGATGTGCGGTTGTGAGGCTGGTTGGACGTACCGACAAAGTCTCTAAAACGACAATGGAGGCGGCTTATGGTAGAGAAATTAACATTCAATTCTCTGGCAACAGCTCTGGTGGGCATTCCTGCAGTCAGCATGCCAATTGCACGGTCCCTCAAAACTTGAGACATCTGTGGCATTATGTTATGTGACAAAACTGCACATTTTAGAGTGGCATTTTATTGTCCCCAGCACAAGGTGCACCTGTGTAATGATCATGCTCTTTAATCAGCTTCTTGATATGGCACACCTGTCAGGTGGATGGATTATCTTGGGAAATGAGAAAAGCTCACTAACAGGGATGTAAACAAATTTGCGGCAATTTTTTTTATAGAAATAAGCTTTTCTCTGCGTATGGAACATTTCTGGGATCTTTTATTTCAGCTCATCAAACATGGGACCAACAGTTTACATACTGTGATTATATTTTTGTTCAGTATAAATAGCTGGATATGCTCTATACTGTTATACACACTACACTGTTTCTCATTTTCAGAAAGGGAGTTTTTGACATTGCCCAATTTATTTTCAAAGCCTAGGGCAGAAGGAGAAGTGTATTGTTTGTATAATATGACAAGGTGATTTATGGCCATACTTTATTATTCATTCTGCATATCATTTAGTTTTGTGCACACGTACTTAAAGAAGCAGGTGTATTAAGGSCATACCAATTGGTGTATGACAAGGAAATAAAATAAACCAATCAAAAAATCTCTCATACCTACGCTAAGTACACAGCAAAAAAAATATCTACAAGAATTTGTATAACTTGTATAAATGTTGGTCTTGATCGGAACATACCGTGCTTAATCTGCATCACTTGAACATTAAATGTTTTTCTTACAGCGTCTACCTCATCAACTGCGATCTGAGATTTAAAAAATAAAAATAAGTTTAAAAGAGGAGTGATTTATGGAAACATTGGCTGGAACTACAAGTTTTGTTTGTATAGAGTACGAGTTGTGTCACATTTGCAATGACTCACCTCACATGTGTAGTTGAACCCTACCATCAGACCCTGGAGATGATAACTGTAGTGAGTTCTGTTTCTTGTGGAATTCTAAAGAAAGTAACAATAGAAAGGTAGAAATCATTAAACACGGCAGACTAATAATGACAGTAAAATCCTTCTCCACGTAGACATGTAAAAGAGTCGATCACACGCTCTCACTCACAGGTGTAATGATGTATCTCTTCAGGCCACCTCCTCCCCGCCGCCCCTCTCCATAACATAATGAGAAGTAGCGGTCGATTCCAAAATGTGTGGGAGCAAGGTTGAATGTCACAATAACGTCATCCTCTTCCTGCTGGACTTCTATATGTTTTGGGTACCAATCTATAACAGAAAACAGAAAAACATTTACAAACAACATGAACCAATGCCGAACAGAGAACGTTTCATAAGATTGTAAACATTTAAAACGTAGCAAAGTTTTATTTCTCACCTTTCTTGCAATGTTCAAGTCCGTTTTTCTCTGGGCATGCTGCAAAACAGCAAGGGAATTCACACATTATATACAATAGATTAGCTTTTTTTWTTTTTTATGGTTGATTTATTTATTTATTATAGTTGATTGTAAATTTACAAAATAAAAAACATTTGTCATAGATGAAGCCAACAGTGTTAGTGAACAATGTTCTTGTGTTCCATTGATGTGGTACTGAATATTGAGAAGGACAATTTACTGCGTGTGGAGAACATTGTGCTGTGATAGAATTTATCCCACAACTCAGGAACTGGCAGGGCCATCACAGTGACAGCATACTGGGTCCCCAGGGTTAGACGGGAGAAGGTGTCTGACTGGTACACCTACAACACCCAATAAACATCATTAGACGTTGTGGGAATCCTGACAAGACAAAACCCTGCTTTACTGGTCCAATAACGTATATCATTCCTACTTTAAACAGTTTCACTTTACAGTAGCTTTCCTTTCACTACCTTTCAGTGAAAAATAGTATAAAAGTTCTGTAAGAACCTGGTATTAATGTTGTACTGGGTTTTATCCACCTTGTCATAGATGTGTTTCCAACAAAGATTCTGACCAATTTCGGGGGAATGGTGTCATGTTAGCAAAGTGTCCTACCGTTTTGGCATGTGAGGCAGAGAGAGAAATATTGATTTGAAAAAGAAAAAGCTGACAGGCCATATGAGATCCTCCCAAGGCCTGAAGGGAGACCTGGAACCCTCTGAGGAAGGAGATCCCTGGAACAAACACAGGGACAAGGCCAGTAAAGAGTGAGTGAGTTAACATACACAGGAATGCATGGTAATACTATTCATTAACATGAATGTCATTTTTATGGCAATACACGATGACAGTCACCATTATTACTTTATATTTGATTGGTACCATCTAGGCCTGTACCTTATCATTCTATTAATTCATATTCCATTTGAGTGACATCACAACCACATTATAAATGACCACTACATTGGATCTACAGACGATTGATTATTACAGGAAAATGTTTGTATCTTATGTTTGCCCTTACCAAACTGGCTGGGTTGCCAGGAGACAACGATAGTGTCATATTTAGTGTTCTCATCAGCTACGAACTCTACAGTCACATCGTGTGGAGCATGGACATAATGCTGGCACACATCAGAGCTCTGTCCACCCAGAAAGACCAAACATGGCCACGGAACACAACCTGGGGGAAATTGATGATGATAATAATAATAATAGCAATGATTAACATGGAACACAAAAGCAGTGTTTATTATACAGTGAGATATAGATATACACACACACAGTGCATTTGAAAAATTCAGACCACTTGACTAACTCTACCTACATGTACATATTACCTCAATTACCTCGACTAACCGGTGCCCCCGCACATTGACTCTGTACCGGTATCCCCCGTATATAGTCTCCACATTGACTCTGTACCGGTATCCCCCGTATATAGCCTTGGTACTGTTATTTTACTGCTGCTCTTTAATTATTTGTTACTTTTATTTTTTAACTCAGCTATTTCTTTACTTAACACTTAACACACTTTTCTTAAAACTGCATTGTTGGTTAAGGGCTTGTAAGTAAGCATTTCACTGTAAGGTCAATAGTCATTCACAACATTAACAATGTCTACACTGTATTTCTGATCAATTTGATGKTATTTTAATRCTTTTCYTTCAAAAACAAGGACATTTCTAAGTGACCCCAAACTTTTGAACGGTAGTGTTAGTATTCAGACCCTTTACTCTGTACTTTGTTGAAGCACCTTTGGCAGAGATTACAGCCTCGAGTCTTCTTGGGTGTGACGCTACAAGCTTGGCACACCTGTATTTGGGGAGTTTCTCACATTCTTCTCTGCAGATCCTCTCAAGCTCTGTCAGGTTGGATGGGGAGTGTTGCTGCACAGCTGTTTTCAGGTCTCTCCAGAGATGTTCGATTGGTTCCTTGAGTGGCTTGAGAGACCTGTCCCGAAGCCACTTCTGCATTGTCTTGGTTGTGTGCTTAGGGTYGTTGTCCTGGCATTCAGGCCAAAGAGTTCAATCTTGGATTCATCAGACCAGAGAATCTTGTTTCTCATTGTCTGAGAGTCCTTAGGTGCCTTTTGGCAAACTCCAAGCGGGCTGTCATGTGCCTTTTACTGAGKAGTGGCTTCCATCTGGCCACTCTACCATAAAGGCCTGATTGGTGGAGTGCTGCCGAGATGGTTGTCCTTCTGGAAGGTTCTCCCATCTCCACAGAGGAACTCTGGAGCTCTGTCAGAGTGACCATCGAGTTCTTGGTCACCTCCCTGACCAAGGCCCTTCTCCCCCGATTGCTCAGTTTGGCTGGGCGGCTCTAGGAAGAGTCTTGGTGGTTCCAAACCTCTTCCATTTAATAATGATGGAGGCCACTGTGTTCTTGGGGACCTTCAATGCTGCAGAAATGTTTGGTACCCTTCCCCAGACCTGTGCCTCGACACAATCCTGTCTCGGAGCTCTACGAACAATTCCCGCGACCTCATGACTTGCTCTGACATGCACTGTCAACTGTGGGATCCTATACTGAGAGGTGTGTGTCTTTCCAAATCATGTCCAATCAATTGAATTTACCACAGGTGCACTCCAATCAAGTTGTAGAAACATCTCAAGGATGATCAATGGAAACAGGATGCATCTGAGCTATATTTCGAGTCTCATAGCAAAGGGTCTGAATACTTATGTAAATAAGGTATTTCAGTTTTTAATACATTTGCAAACATTTCTAAAAACCTTTTTTCGCTTTGTCATTACRGGGTATTGTGTGTAGATTAACGATGAAAAACATTTATTTAATACATTTAAAAAAAAGTGTAACAAAAAAATGTAACAAAATGTGGAAAAAGAGAAGGGGTCTGACTACCTTCTGAATGTACTGTATACACTGAGTATACAAAACATTAATAACACCTGCTCTTTCCATGACAGACTGATCAGGTGAATCCAACTGAAAGCTATGATCTCTTATTGATGTCACCTGTTAAATACACTTCAAATCAGTGTAGATGAAGGGGAGACAGGTTACAAAACTATTTTTAAACCTTGAAACAATTTAGACATTAATTTTGTGTGTGCCGCTCAGAGGATGAATGAGAAAGATACAAAAAATATGAGTGCCTTTCAAAAGGGGTATGGTAGTAGGTGCCAGACACAACGGTTTGTGTCAAGAACTGTAATGCTGCTGAGTTTTTCACGCTCAACCGTTTCCTGTGTGTGTCAAGAATTGTCCACCACCCAAAGGACATCCAGCCAACTTGACACAACTGTGGGGGCATGATATGTATGCCTCTAACTTTCTCACTCATCATTATTATTATTCACAATTCATTCATGTTTATCTGAAATCATGGTAGCATCTACATTAATGATTACAGCTGTGAGTCTTTTTGGGTAAGTCTCTAAGAGCTTTGCACACCTGGTTTGTCCAATCTTTTWAAAACTTATTCAAGCGCTGTYAAGTTGTTGATAATTGCTAGACAGCCATTTTCAAGTGTTGCCATAGATTTTCAAGCAGATTTAAGTCAAAACTGTAACTAGGCCACTCAGGAACATTYCATGTCATCTTGGAAAGCMACTCCAGTGTAGATTTGACCTTGTGTGTTTTAGGTTATTGTCCTGCTGAAAGGTGAATTTGTCTCTCATTGACTGTTGGAAAGCAGACTGAATCAGGTTTTCCTCTAGGATTTTGTCTGTGCTTATAGCTGTATTCTGGTTCTTTTTAATTCTCTAAAACTCCCTAGTCCTTGCCGATGGCCAGTGTAACATAACATGATGCAGCCACCACCCTGTTTGAAAATATCAGGAGAGGTATTCATTGATGTGTTGTGTTATATTTGCGGCAAACATAACACTTTGTATTCAGGGCAAAAAGTTAATTTCTTAGCCAAATGTTTTGCATTATTACTTAAGTGCCTTTTTGCAAACAGGATGCATGTTTTTTTTATTCTGAACAGGCTTCCTTATTTTCACTCTGTCATTTAGGTTAGTTTTGAAGAGTAACTACAATGTTGTTGATACATCCTAAGTTCTCATATCACAAGCATTAAACTATGTAACGTGTTTAAAATCACCWTTGACTTAATGGTGATATCCCTGAGCAGTTTCCTTCCTCTCTGGCAACTGAGTGAGGAAGGACGCCTATATCTTTGTAGTGACTGGATGTATCRATACACCATCACCAAAGCCTAATTTATAACTTCACCATGATAAAAGAGATATTAAGCATCTGCTTTTTTTTTTTTTTTACCCATCTACCAATCAGTGCCCTTCTTTGAGAGGCATTGGAAAACCTCCCCGGTCTTTGTGGTTGAATCTGTGCTTGATATTCACTACTCGATTGCGGGACCTTACAGGTAAATGTGTGTGTGTGGGGTACAAAGATGGGGTAGTCATTCAAAATTAATGTTTACCACTATTATTGAACACGGAATGAGTCTATGCAACATATTATTAAGCGATTTGAACACATTTTTACTCTTGAACTTATTTAGGCTTGCCACAACAAAAGGTTTGAATATTTGACTCAAGTTTTTATTAATTTCTCAAAAATGTTCCACTTTGACATTATGGGGTATTGTGTGTAGATCAGTGACACAAAATCTCAATTTAATCTATTTTAAATTCAGGCTGTAACAACAACATGTGGAAAGAAGGTGTGAATAATTTCTGTAGGATGAGAACCTGTTTAGTCAGTCCAGTCTGAAACACACTTACTTCCAAATGCCTCGACAGAGGGAATGCCTAGGGTTCTTCCRACATCTTCTCTGCTGATTCTGCAGTATTCACATCCTGCACCCCCCTAAGATGGTGCGTGAGAGGACAGGGTATGCATAAAGGACTTGTATGTGACACAGTGAATAGGTAAACACAGTGGTGGAGGAGAGGAGGAGCCCAAGGTTCTCATCCTTTCCTTTTGGCTGTGTACTCAGGAGTCATTGCTAGTCTAAGAGACAACACACAGCTGGAGAAAATGAGAGAAAACAGAAACAACCAGAGAGCCCAGGCTCTCACTTGTCAGGTGGGTAGTATACTAGGTAGATTAATTAAAGGCCTCCCATCTTGCCTACTACCTTTGCATGCATGGCTGTAAATCACTTTGGATAAAAGCATCTGCTTAATGGCATATATCACTTCCTAAGTCAGATGGGAGATATGTACATACTGTACTAGGGCAAAACTTCACACGGTCAATCACTGTACTACTTTAAATCTACTCTACAGTGACTATGTACTGGGATTAATAATTTTGTACTTCTGTAATCCACTTAAAGATGTTGTCCTTAATTTAGCCCATTTTTTTTATCCTGCATGTCACAGGCCTTCGCTGGTCAGTTACCTTTGTAATATTTTAGATTATTTACTTTTTTTTTTTACCAGAAAATGTATATTATGCATGTAGTAAACAGGACATATCAGGTTTGTCAAGAACTCTTGACAACACGATTTGTAAAATAAGTGTATAGCGGCAGAAAACAAAGCATTTTACCTTTCAGTATTCCTCATCTGAGGTGCAGGAAATTTTGCAGCTGGCAGATTATTTCCTCAAATCAAATCAACTTTGTTGGTACAAGTCAGTCTACTGGTTAGAGCGTTGGGCCAGTAACTGAAAGGTGACAAGCTAAAAATCTGTCGTTCTGCCCCTGAGCAAGGCAGTTAACCCACTGTTCCCCGAAAATGTGGATGTCGATTATGACAGCCCCCCTCACCTCTCTGATTCAGAGAGGTTGGGTTAAATGCGGAGGACACATTTCAGTTGAATACATTCATCTGTACAACTGACTAGGTATCCCCCTTTCCTAATAACCCAGTCTGATTCCTACCCTTCGGTGTTCAACAATAGCAGTGAAAATTAGCCAAACATTTTGTGAACGATATAGAAAGTCAGGTAGTGGCAGAGGCTTAATTACTATGTGTGGAGGCTCACCTGCAGGACACATTCCAGACTGCAGTCCTGTGGTGAGATGGCTGTTAGGTCCTCCTGGGCCCAGAGGTACTGACTCAGAGTCAGGACCTGGAGCAAAACGAGCTTGGATCTCCGCATGCTGCTAAAGCACACATAGCAGTGCCCAAAAGCAAAGCACTTGGACTCAAACATCTCCCAATCGGACTGTATATCCGTTTTCTGTGACACAATAGGCGTTGTCTGGTCCTTGTATGTACAGCATGAAGAACGCTATGAAGTTTCGACACATCAGGGTGAGTGCGTGAGAGAGAGAGTGAAAGAGACAAGGGTGTGGTATCTTGAAACTAAAGGGCAAAGAAAACACAGGCAGCTCAACCTACAACTTTGAACTGTTTTGTTTTTAAATTATCTCCAAGAGCCAACCAAACCATATTCTCATTCATGACACTTAAAAACAACAGACAAGGACAAATTAAAATCATTTTTTTWAATAATATAAAAAAATCAAGTTGATATAATCTAATTTATATCAACACAGTGGACAGCATCCAACTGTAGGTTTATTTGTATTTWAAAAAAAATAATAGGATCACATATTTTCATAGGAATTGAAATGGGAATATTTCTTCAACAGAACTGTTATGTTATTGGTAAAGAGATCACTATGGTTTCATGATTTAGGCAACAACACTTTGGGGAATTTAAATAAACAGGTAGAGGAGTAACAATGAAGAGTAACCTAATGTTTTAAAGTTAATGAAATGTATTMATCTGAAAGGAGAATGCATCTGACAATACATTAATAGTAAAACATGAAAATAAAATCTGGGTCCAGAATGATCCTGAAGGCAATATTTTCACCGGATCTGAAAAACAAGAAATTACTGCACGCTTTACAATCAACCTCCCAACCTCATATCCATTTTTTTTTTTTTTACCTAATAACACAATTTTCACTACAATGATTAAATTATTAATAGGCCTATTTTCAAGTTGCCTCAGATAGTTCATAAAACATGTCAGAAATGGCTAACAACTGAAAGTGAACAGGCCCATGCATGCAGCACTTTAAAAACRGACACCCATTCGTCGTCATGTGGAGCATACCTATGAAACAATCCTGATGTCGTGGTTTGAAGACGGCTATAAATCATGAGCCACTAGGCATGATAATAATCTATCTAGCAATTGATGCAACATTCTTTTTAATCATTCATTTGGGCGTGTGAGAAAACGAGAGACAAAACAGAAACAGCCAGAGAGCCGTAAATAATAAAAAACCTACTATAACAATCACATACAGTGCTGTGAAAAAGTATTTGCCCCCTTCCTGATTTCTTTGCACATTTGTCACACTTAAATGTTTCAGATCATCAAACACATTTTTATATTACACCAAGATAACTGCATTTTGTGTTTACTTGGGTTAAGTGATCATTTTAATTATTAAGGGAAAAAAGCTATCCGAACCTTCATGGCCCTATGTGACAAAGTAATTGCCCCCCCCTTGTTAAATCATGAATTTACTGTGGTTAATCACATTTTTTKGGGAAAGCTGAGTTCAATTTCACCAGCCACACTCAGGCCTGATTACTGCCAGACCTGTTGAATCAAGAAATCACTTAAATAGAACCTGTCTGACAAAGTGAAGTAGGCCAAAAGATCTCAAAAAGCAAGACATCATGCCGCGATCCAARGAAATTCAGGAACAGATGAGAAACAAAGTAATTGACATCTATCAGTCTGGAAAGGGYTACAAAGCCATTTCTAAAGCTTTGGGACTCYAGCGAACCACKGTGAGAGCCATTATYCACAAATGGAGAACATTTGGAACAGTGGTGAACCTTCCCAGGAGTGGCCGGCCTACCAAAATTACCCCAAGAGCGCAGCGACGACTCATCCAAGAGGTCACAAAAGAACCCACAACAACATCTAAAGAACTGCAGGCCTCACTTGCCTCAGTTAAGGTCAGTGTTCATGACTCAACCAGAAGAAAGAGACTGGGCAAAAATGGCATCCATGGCAGAGTTCCAAGGCGAAAACCACTGCTGACCAAAAAGAACATAAAGGCTCGTCTCACTTTTGGCAAAAAAAACCATCTTGATGATCCCCAAGACTTTTGGGAAAATATTCTGTGGACTGACGAGACAAAAGTTGAACTTCTTGGAAGGTGTGCGTCCCGTTACATCTGGCGTGAAAGTAACACAGCATTTCAGAAAAAGAACATCATACCAACAGTCCAATATGGTGGTGGTAGTGATGGTGGTGGTAGTGTGATGGTCTGGGGCTGCTTTGCCGCTTCAGGACCTGGACGACTTGCTGTGACTGATGGAACCATGAATTCTGCTCTCTACCAAAAGATCCTGAAGGAGAATGTCCGGCCATCAGTTCGTGACCTCAAGCTGAAGCACACTTGGGTTCTGCAGCAGGACAATGGTCCAAAACACACCAGCAAGTCCACCTCTGAATGGCTTTTAAAAAAAAATGAAGGTTTTGGAGTGGCCTAGTCAAAGTCCGGACTTGAATCCGATTGAGATGCTGTGGCGTGACCTTAAAGGCGGTTCATGCTCGAAAACCCTCCAATGTGGCTGAATTAAAACAATTCTGCAATGAAGAGTGGGCCAAAAGTCTTCCACAGYGATGTGAAAGACTCAYTGCCAGTTATCGCAAAYGCTTWATTGCAGTTGTTGCTGCTGAGGGTGGCACAACCAGTTATTAGGTTTAGGGGGCAATTACTTTTTCACATAGGGCCATGAAGGTTCGGATAGCTTTTTTCCCTTAATAAATAAAATCATCACTTAAACTGCATTTTGTGTTTACTTGGGTTATCTTTGTGTAATATTTAAATTTGTTTGATGATCTGAAACATTTAAGTGTGACAAATGTGCAAAAAAATAARAAATCAGGAAGGGGGCAAATWCTTTTTCACAKCACTGTAGCTTGATAAAACTAAGAAAGCAATCATAATATTCCTACGTAGATATTGCCAGTGTTTTAAGGTTAGAGACATACTACTCACGGTGTATTTGTCCCATTTCTTCTCYGGGGTCGTAGGTCTCCCAGCGACTAGCAGGGAAGATGTGCTTGTTCTTCTCATACCAGCTCCTCAGCACCACTTTACCTGTGTGAGACTACGACATACCAAGGAGGCTCACCAGTGTTAAAGCTGCACTGACAAATACATTTGATTCGAAAAGGTAACAAAAACGCATTTGAATAGTATATTAATTGTGATTAAACAAATACAGATCTCCTGACCTCTGTCTTTTTCAACGGTGGCGTCATTCACCAGCCGAATGTTATTGTGGACATCGAAGCTGAAGAGTGGACCTACGGTAGAATAAAGTTGAACTTACATATTTCAATATACTGCACATTTTAGTTTGTTTTTGCCTCAAGCTTTCATCACAATGAAGTCATAGAAACTGTGATGCTAAAAGAAAAACAGAGCGATAATTAACTGCGACGTAAGAGAACACACAGAGCGATAATTAACTGCGACGTAAGAGAACACACAGAGCGATAATAACTGCGACGTAAGAAACACACAGAGCGAAATAATGAACTGCGACGTAAGAGAACACACAGAGCGATAATTAACTGCGACGTAAGAGAAAAAAAGAGTGATAATTAGCTTCCGACGTAAGAGAAAACAGAGCATAATTAACTGGCGACATACAAGAAAAACAGAGAGATAATTTTTCAATTTAAGATCAGGGAGATCTGTAAATCTATCAAGGAATAACCAGTCCAGCAGCACTCACATGTGGGATGATCAAATCCTCTTTGATGTACAGTTGAAGTCGGAAGTTTACATACACTTAGGTTTAAGTCATTAAAGCTCGTTTTTCAACCACTCCACAAATGTCTTGTAACAACTATAGTTTTGGCAAGTCGGTGCATGACACAAGTAATTTTCCAACAATTGTTTACAGACAATTATTTCACTTATAATTCACTGTATCACAATTCCCGTGGGTCAGAAGTTTACATACACTAAGTTGACTGTGCCTTTAAACAGCTTGGAAAATTCCAGAAAATTAGGTCATGGCTTTAGAAGCTTCTGATAGGCTAATTGACATAATTTGAGTCAATTGGAGGTGTACCTGTGGATGTATTTCAAGGCCTACCTTCAAACTAGTGCCTCTTTGCTTGACATATTGGGAAAATCAAAAGAAATCGCCAAACCTCAGAAAAAATATTGTAGACCTCCACAAGTCTGGTTCATCCTTGGGAGCAATTTCCAAACGCCTGAAGGTACCACGTTCATCTGTACAGACAATAATCCGCAAGTATAAACACAAGTGCAAATCAATCTCAGAACAACAGCAAAGGACCTTGTGAAGATGCTGGAGGAAACAGGTCAAAAGTATCTATATCCACAGTAAAACAAGTCCTATATCGACATAACCTGAAAGGCCGCTCAGCAAGGAAGTGGCTTCCACTGCTCCAAAACCGCCATAAAACAGACAGAATACGGTTTGCAACTGCACATGGGGACAAAGATCATACTTTTTGGAGAAATGTCCTCTGGTCTGAAGAAACTAAAATAGAACTGTTTGGCCATAACGACCATTGTTATGTTTGGAGGGAAAAGGGGGAKGGTTGCAAGCCGAAGAACAGCATCCCAACCGCGAAGCACGGGGGTGGCAGCATCATGTTGTGGGGGTGTTCAAGACATCAAAGTTAAAGCTTGGTTGCAAATGGGTCTTCCAAATGGACAATGACCCAAAGCATACTTCCAAAATTGTGGCAAMATGGCTTAAGGACAAAAAAGTCAAGGTACTGGARATGCCATCACAAAGCCCTGACTTCAATCACATAGAACATTTGTGGGCAGAACTGAAAAAGTGTGTGTGAGCAAGGAKGCCTACAAACCTGAYTCAGTTACACCAGCTCTGTCAGGAGGAATGGGCCAAGATTCACCCAACTTATTGTGGGAAGCTTGTGGAAGGCTACACAAAATGCTTGAACCAAGTTAAACAMCTTAAAGGCAATGCTACCAAATACTAATTGAGTGCATGTAAACTTCTGACCCACTGGGAATGTGATGAAAGAAATAAAAGCTGAAATAGATCACTTTACTATTATTCTGACATTTCACATGATTAAAATAAAGTGGTGATCCTAACTGACCTAAGAAATACAATTTGTCTGTGGCATTTAGCTACTTTTTTTCTGATTCAAAGATATCCTCATGGCTTAGTACAAAGCGTAACGTAAACTCACCATTCCGTACAAATGTGCGCAACCGCAACATTCAAACGAGGCTACAAAGAAATCTAATGGGACTGTAGCGACTGGTGTTGACTTCGGAAGTGGTGAGTGGAGTGTCGGGAGTGTGAACTAGGTTTCTATTCAAGCGTTGATCGTTCATTTCTAGCGAGAAATGTGTTAAAGCTGCGTGTAAGCAGCTCCACACTCGCGGTGTAAGCGGATAATCAACTCTGTTTTCTGGGAAATAATGCAACTCTGTGGAAGGTTGGTGCCACAATGAGCCCGATATTTCCATA
>NC_036857.1:745540-760775 GCF_002910315.2 Salvelinus sp. IW2-2015 | reverse complement strand
CGTTCATTCTTAGGAGAATGTGTAAGCTGCGGTGTAGCGATAATCAACTCTGTTTCTGGATAATTAACTCTGTGGAGGTTGGTGCCACAATGAGCCCGATATTTCATAGGATGTGAATGTGAAGCATCCGTTGCGTTTCCACTCATTACCACATAATGGTGAGAGTAAGCCGGAGGAGATGGATTTGTCCGACATTCTACTAATTTTCTATCAATGAAACATTTATGTCCATACCGTCCCCCCCCCCACCCTAAAAAAAACTAGAATCTGTAAACGAGTGTGGTTTTTTAAAGATTACCCTTAGTCAAATTTTCGAACCAAAAAATTATACCACAAATGTGAGTATATTATAGTTGAAGTCGGAGTATACATCACTTAGCCAAATCATTTAACTCATTTAATAATTCTGAATTACTAGAATCATATGTTTTAACAACATCCAAACACCGTTTTATAACGTCCCACAGTGAAATGCAATTGTAGATGCCGAGATATCCTCGCATCATAACGCCACCAAAATCTGTCTCGGTGAAGTGCATTCTGGGTAGTGTGCGATCCTGTAAAAAAAATAAAAACACTTCCGACGGTGTTTCAAAATAAAAGTACAGCAGCAGCTGCTTGCATCTACTAGTGATGGGCATTCGGACTCTTTTTARTGAGCCGGCTCAATCGGCTCCGTTCACGTAAAAGAGCCGGCTCGTTTGGCTCYCAAACGGATCAGATTGACGCGCTCTCCCCACTATATATTGTTTTTGCAGTGAGGATTCATCCTCTTTGGATCATTATTTTCTAAATTATCTACAGAAAAACGTTGATTTGAGCTCAAAAAGCAGTAGTAGCAGTATGCAAATCAGGGAACCAAATGAACRGCTCTTTCACTGATGCGGTTCGGTTCCCAACGTTCACCAAAGAGATCCGTTMAAAAAGAGCCGTTTGTTCGCGAACGACCCATCACTAGCATCTACTGCGCTGACTCTGTTGATGGTGACAACAAAGCTGTTTTGACATGATGCTCACTGTACCTGGCGCCGGAATTATCATATTATTTGCTTGGCTCTCTCCAAGTTACGCTCTCTATTTTCACATTGGGGAGACGGAGAAAAAATGCTTTATAGAGGAAATTCCAGATGAAACTATGGTTATTGGTAAGTTAGCTWGCTATGGTTTTAGCGTTATCTATAGCTGGTTAACGTTAGCTAGTTAGCTAGCTGCTTCTGGCTCATAGGCTATTTTTATTCAGTCAGTTAGTAAATGCATGTCTTTAATTTCCGGATGGATGAAAAATATCTATCACATGGGTCTTAATAAATAAAAATCGTTTTCGAGCTAGCTACAAAAGATGAGAAGATGATTTAATATGTGGTGAGCCAGTGCAGTGTATTGTTTTTTGAGATGGAGTATGCCATCTATTGAGGATATGAGGAATAGCTTTCATAAAATTGTTTTTTTTTGTCAAATGTCATCTCTCTATTTCTAGGGAAATACAGGACCCAGCTGTGGGACAAGCAGACCGGATCGTTCCTCCCAGCCACCCCTGGCCTTGGAATGCATGTGGAGATCAAGGATCCAGATACTAAGGTCAGTCCATCAATGAGAAAAGAGATGTAATGTAATCTCGGTTAACCCAGAACAACAATTTTGCCTAATTTACGTTGTCAGTCCATGAGATTAGAAATAAAGTTACCACACTCTCAAATGTGTACAGTCACTACAGTTTGTATATTCAGAAAACTTGAATGACCTCAATGAGGGCAATTCATTTTGCATCACACAATACATATACACAAGACAACAATCTAAATATCATATCTTCATGCACACAATGCCTCCACGTGTGTTTCATCGTCTCTATTTCTCTCCAAACCCTTCTTATTCTAGATCATCCTGTCTCGTCAGTATGGGTCAGATGGACGGTTCACCTTCACATCCCATACACCAGGCGAGCACCAGATCTGCCTGCTCTCCAACTCCACCAAGATGGCCCTGTTTGCTGGTGGCAAACTGGTATGAGTGGGATGTGTTGCTCATACAGAATGGGTTGTTCAGAAAAATGTTCTGCTCACAACAAAAACTTCCATAAAGCAGGAAATACACTGAGAATACAAAACATTAAGAATACCTTCCTAATATTGAGTTGCACCCCCCCCCCCCCTTTCCAATTTCCCCATCAGAACAGCCTCAATTTGTTGGGGCATGGACTCTACAAGGTGTCGAAAGTGTTCCACAGGGATGCTGGCCCACGTTGACTCCAATGCTTCCCACAGTTGTGTCAAGTTGACAGGATGTCGTTTAGGTGGTGGACCATTCTTGATACACACGGGGAAACTGTTGAGCGTGAAAAACCCAGCAGCGTTGCCATTCTTGACACAAACCGGTGCGCCTGGCACCGACTACCATACCCTGTTCGAAGGCACTTACATATTTTTTTCTTGCCCATTCACCCTGTTAACGACACACATACACAAGTCTGGCATTATAACCTTGTGTTCTATCTTACAGAGAGTCCACCTGGATATTCAGGTTGGTGAGCATACCAACAACTACCCTGAAATCGCAGCAAAAGACAAGCTCACAGAGCTGCAATTAAGAGCTCGACAATTACTGGACCAAGCAGAACAGATTCAGAAAGARCAGAACTATCAGCGGGTRRGTTGAAAGATAAAGTCTACATTTTGAGTTAAATAACTAAGCTACAACATATGTGATAATAAAATCTTGAAATGTTTTTAAAACATGCCATACAAATCYGTGTTGTGGAATGTCTGTGTCTTTTCACAGTATCGTGAGGATTTTCCCCTTGTCTTTCAATGTTCTAGTGACTGTCTGTGTATCTCTTTTAACAGTATCGTGAGGAGCGGTTCCGCATGACAAGTGAGAGCACCAACCAGCGTGTGCTTTGGTGGTCGATAGCTCAGACGCTTATCCTCATCGTCACTGGCATCTGGCAGATGAAGCACCTCAAGAGCTTCTTTGAGGCCAAGAAGTTGGTGTAATGCTCACAGGCCATCACTGATTGAGTTCAAGACAGGCATCACACCCATACAGAGCTGACTGGCAGAGAGACATGGTGTCGATGTGATTTAGTAGAGATGCTTAAAAAGGGCAATTCCGCCACTTTCAACCTCAGTGTACGYATGTGAAACCAGCTCATTTAAGGTACTAAAAAAAGTGATTTTCCAAACCTGCAATGAGTTTCTTGCTCCCCATGTCACCACCACAAATCTGTTTTAAATCAGTTTCTAAAATGTTTTAACTTTTGATGTCATCGGGTAGAACTTTACTTTTTTTATTTTTTATATAAACATAAATGTGCCATTTCACATATGTTAACACTGGTATTATGCTGGCGATAACGAATGAGGTTGAGAAGTGGTGGAGTTGCCCTTTAAAATGGGCAATCTGCAGCTGAGGGATAGGGCTGGAGAAATTTAACCACACAAATTGTTAGTCACAGCTATAAATTCAAGGACTGACCAACTATGAGATCAAAATTGTGTGTTTACATTTTACTTTGTTTATAAACATTGGAGTATAAAACAAGCTTATATTTTAGGTTCTGATGGGGTACAACAGTTGAACGAAGCTCGTGAGGCGTTTAAGTTATTCTTCAAGAATCAATGAATACATATTAATTTCTAAGTCTAAAAATGTATGTAACAACCGCAGATTGCCCCTTTTAAACCCGGGAAGCAAATGAATTGAGGAGAACCAGTGTGTTTTGTATTGTCCATTATTATTCAGTGATTTTAATTATTGTGATAAGTAAGCAGCACCTGTGTCCATTTTGTTGTATTAGGTCTACTGCTGTGTAGTTGTTGTATACACTTTGTTGGACTGTACATATAAGCAGTGGCAAAAGTCAAATTTCATTTTGTGTCACTTTGGACTAAGCAGTCAAAAGTATTTTGTAGATCTTGGTCTTTCTGAAAACTGTATACGTTTGGTTTAAACACTTGTATTTGGACTATATTGTGATTTAGTCAACTAACATGATTGTAACATAGCTAATAATAGGGATATCTTAATGACTGACCTGTTCACGCCCAAACACCAGTTCACAAGTAGAATGGCATCCACATCCTTACCTTCTGTTGAAGAGCAGTATCATTCCAGAAAACATGGCATTATTTATATTTCTAGAGGTCCAAACAGCCCTGTTTTTTAAAGACCAACTAATCATTAAATCAGGTGCAGATTAAATTTGAATGCCCATGATAAAATACCCTTGAGTTATTCAAAACTGAACAAGGGTTTAGGTTACAATCTAGATATCAGTAAGATGCGAATACAATATTTAATGACAATACTGTAGTGTTATGACAAGGAAGAAAGTCACGAGGTTTTCACTTTTGGTTGGCTGTCATTTCAATGTACTCAATAAAAATTGAAAAAGTATTTGATTTCCATCTGTTGTTCTTTGTTTATGTAACATTCATTTACATTTCCTGAATAGGATTTTTTTTATAACACAAGTTATTTTCAATAAATATTTTATTGCTTGTCACCTTCCTCAGTTTTAATTTAACCCTGTATCTTGTTTAAGTGAATGTTTTTCAATACAATTCACTGAATGTGATCATTATCACCCTCAGTTATGGATTTAGTTTTACATTGATGGTAACTACAGAGTTATTGTTCCATAATAACTATCAGATAGAAAATCTCATAACAGAACAAACTAAACTATTTCCTTTTTGCATAGGTTCATTCTTAAATATTTTACTGCACCAACAAATAATTCAGACCAGAAGAATCACTGACATCACACAAAATGAAATAATACGGCAATGTAAACATATGGTATGAATCACTCTTTACCTGCTGTTTTCTMATTTGGTTTATCAATTATAAAAATGTCAAATATCTGACACCATACAAAACAATTTAATCGCCTCATACCATACGTCATGATATAAAGGGGGAGTCGAGAGAGTCGACCTCTGCTTGACTCTCCAAATTATCTCTATTTCCGTTATCGTGTAAAACGGTATCTATTGAATCTAGGGTTGGCACAAGACCAAGATGTGAGGTAGGGAACTTCTTATATCCAATACCATCAATSGATTAATGAGAATCTATGTCTAATGTGAGAAGAAGTTTGCAACGTCAACTTAAAAGATCGAACGTCATGTAAAAATGCTMAAATAAATGAATGGGCTCTGTAGAAAACTACTACATCAACCAAAGACATCATAAAGACMTACTGTGGAAACTTGCTGTTGTTTCTTTCCAGAAAATCTCATAAAATACTAAATCCTTTTCAGCCTGTTGTGAGTGTGTAGGGAGGAGAAACATCACTGTCCTGTCACAGTGAGACGCTCCATCTTCTTAGCTGCYTCTTCTGTCGGAACCTTTGACTTTTTCTCTGGACTGGGAGTGGGAGTRTTGGGATAATCCCTATTWCCAAAAATAGTACTACCCACTCGCACGTTGGTTGAACCCACCTCAATCTAAAAGGAGGAAACGGAAGAGGAGATATACCTCAGAAGGGTATAACTTATACAAACAGCACAAGCATTCGAGTTGCAAATGGGTAGCCTAATCAATATCTGATCATTGAATATGTTAAGAACATATTGTATTAGCCATTGAGAAGGCTGGAACAGTGGAACTCACCGCGTGTTCGAAGTCAGTGGACATGCCCATACTAAGCTCCACATCCTCAAGCGGCAGTTGTAGACTGGCACACACTTCCTGTCGCCGACTCAGCAAAGCCTGGTTGGTGATGCGCAACAGACTTAACACACACACACACCTATAGATCTTTACCRAARGCCTTAACATAAAAACATYAGGGTAATCATAACAGTCAAATACCTGAAAATCTGGGTTAGGGCCATCAGCTAGGTCGTAGCCATAGCGACCTATGGTCATGAGTCCGGAGAAGTGTAGGGCAGAGCATTTGGATAAAATGTGTTTCACCGTGGTCACGGTCTCACCAGGAGGCAGTCCATGTTTACCTAGAGGTAATGTACACAGTGTACAAAACATTAAGAACACCTGCTATTTCCATAACTTAGCCTGACCAGGCCAATCCAGGTGAAAGCTATGATCCCTTATTGATGTAAATTGTTAAATCCACATCAAAATCAGTGTAGATGAAGGGGAGGAGACAGGTTAAAGAAKGATTTTTAAGCCTTGAGTATGTGTGCCATTCAGAGGGTGAATGGGCAAGAAAAAAGGTTTAACTGCCTTTGGGTATGGTAGTAGGTGCCAGGCGCACCAGTTTGTGTCAAGAACTGCAACGCTGCTGGGTTTTTCACGCTCAACAGTTTCCCGTGTGTATMAAGAATGGTCCACCACCCAAAGGACATCCAGCCAACTTAACAACTGTGGGAAGCATTGGAGTCAACATGGGCCAGCATCCCCATGGAACGCTTTCAACACCTTGTAGAGTCCATGACCCCTGACGAAATGAGGCTGTTCTGCAAAATGGGGGCGAGGGACTCAATATTAGGAAGGTGTTCTTAATGTTTTGTACACTCTGTGTGGAACAGTAGTTTGTGTATCTGTCTGTGAAGCAGGTTGACTTCATGATTGTTGCCCTTGAGGCAGAACTGAGCGATTTCTACTAGATGGGCCAGCTGCAAMGTCAAAATTGTCTAGATAGAAATGTTTAAAAAATATATTAAAAAATKAGCTTTTTGGTCTTATTTTAAGGTCWGGGTTAGGCATTAGGATTAAGGTTAAGTTTAAAMATCTGATTTTATGACATTGTGGCTGTGCCAGCTAGTGACCTCTGCAGTGCTTCCTCCAGTACATGAGTCATCTCAATAAATGCCAACCTGCGTGTGTGTGAACCAAGGGTTGAAACCGGTTCAGGAAACAGAACCAAAAAMCRGAAAATAACAAAATTATTTGAGGRACAGAACCCRAACCGAAAACGAAAGTGATCTATGCTGTTCCGGAACAGAACCGTTATTTTAAAAGCATGGGAACTGGTTAGTAACGTTATTTCACGTTCCGAGCATTTTATTCCAGTCCCACAAAAATCGCAACAAAGCGCCTATGCAAGGCCCTCCCTCTGTCACACAGAAACTTATTCCAGCATCTGCCTGCCAGTTGTAAATCTTTGCTAATYGGTCTGTGTATATGCTACCTGCCCCTCCCCATGTAAGAATAGGTTACTGTAGCCTACTGACAAAGTGTAATTCAGAAATTAGGGAGAGATGTTTAATTAGAGAATAATTAATTGACTTTTTCAATGCTATTTGATACTATAGTTACCATGTTTCACATTGGCTTTATTAACTACAAAAAGGTAAATGTTTTATTTTAAATTCTGGTGCCGCTCTGCACACACAAGCTTGTTAGCTAGCTAGCTCTGGTTCAACGTTAAACCAACTCGGTAGTTCAAAGACATTAAAAGTTCCTCCATAGAAGCCGCTGCTCCGTAGGTATAATTCTATGGGCCTAATTCAGATAATACATGTCATAACAAGATGCCCAGCGCTTCAAGGCAAGCYTCCTCCATCCTCACCCTCAAAATGTCTGATGCATCTCGTGCCCTACACTGTGACTGGCAGCACAGTKTGTGTTTGTCTTTCAATAKGATTAAACCATGCTTTCACTGCAAAAGTGGTTCCTAACGGCTTTCCTATACAGATTAAATCGCKTATACACTCCRCAGCAAGCTGCTCTATCCGCACTGATTGGTAATTTAATTTAATAACGAGCTTAAGTTAAAAAATAAATGTATATTTCAGAGGTTTAAAAAGGAACAGAAAGGAAAGAAATAAAGTGGTACTTTTTTGGCGGTTCGAACCGGTTCATAACTTTATATTTCTGGTCGGAACAGTGTAACGTAACAACAACAACAACAACAACAAAATTGGTTCTGTTCAGAACAAAACGATTGGGGGGAAAAAATGATGGGGTTCCAACCCCTGGTGTGAACACTTACTTTCCTCCCCACTGGTGTTGATCTGAACCATGATCTTTAACGTCTGCGTACTAGCTGTTCTCAACCGCAGCCAGGAGCTGTTTACCTTGTCGGCCAACTTGACAGAGTCCACTGTCTCCACCATGAACAGGTTTGGTACACCTGTGGGAAGTGTGTGAGTACAGTTAAGATATGCTGGTGTTGCTAAAGGCTACGGAATGGTGTTCAAAAGCTTGCTTTTTGACAAGGACCGCTGGGTATAGGGAGACATGCAAGTTGATGTTAACAGCTTTAGAGGTATGAAGGCATAAACATGTTGCACAAGATGTGACATATTACTTACCCAAAAGTTTGTTGACATTATTCTTCTGTAAATGGCCAATAAAATGCCACTCGATTTCTGGGCATGATTCTAAAATCTAGGTTAGGACAGAAATATATTATTTTTAACAGTTGCTGGATAGACATAATCCATATGGTAAAGAACAATGTGACTTAAACCTTTCAACAAACCTGGGGATTTGAAGCTTTATCCACAAGTTCATTCACCTAAAAGTGAGGAGTAAAATGACAACAAAAAAATCAGACCGCAAAATGTCTTCACATTACTAATAAAGGTTTTATGTGGAACTGTACAACATGTTCCCATCATGTATATAACGTATGCCATTTATCAGACTATTATTATCCAAAGCGACTCACAATCATGCGTGCCTTGATTATACGTACGGGTGGGTCCCGGGAATCAAACCCACCATCCTCGCATTAAAAGCGACATTCTCACCCAACTGAGCTACAGAGGACTTTGAYGCCAACTCTCAGTTCCATTACATCACACAACTCTCATTGGACGAAGAAGTCTTCTGTACGGGGGACTTTTGTTTCGGAGCCCCGACACTCAATCTGAAAACTAACACGCGTCGCTTGCGGTACGGTTTTGGAAGCATAAGGATTTTATCTTTCACATCAACAATAAATCATTTTCTAAAAACAAAAAAAAGGTTACATTGATACACACTTTGATAGGGTTCGTGTTCCCACACAGCCATATGCCAATGTTACAGTGCTTGTTTATGGAAAAAGGAGGGAAGACAAGAGGCAACCACCTGTGCTAATTAGCTATAAAGCATCCACCGACCACCTGTGTGTAAGCGTAACTCGGGAAGTGTAGCAGAAGTGTGGTTTCAATGGATGAAAGCATCCATAGCTGTATGGATCTGTAACTGCTACAGTGTAGTTTAGTAGGATGGAGGCTCCATAGCTGTATGGATCTGTAACTGCTACAGTGTAGTTTTAGTAGGATGGAGGGCTCCAAGGCTCTATGGATCTGGTAAGCTACAGTGTATTTAGGAGGATGGAGGCTCCATAGCTGTATGGATCGTGAACGCGTACAGTGTAGTGGGTAGTGATAGGCTCCATAGCGTATGGATCTGAAGCGTGCGTTCAGTGTGTTAGTGTGATGGAGGCTCCATAGCTGTATGGATCTGTAACTGCTACAGTGTAGTTAGTAGATGGGTCCATAGCTCTATTGACGATGTGAGACTCAGAGTTGTAGTGTTAGTAGGATGAGGCCAAAGCTGAGAGCGTGAGACCACGTGTAGAGAGGTGGAGCTCGTAGCTATGGGGCGGTAACTGCTACAGGTGAGGTTAGTGGATGGAGGCTCCTAGCTGTATGGATCTGTAACGCTAGCAGTGGTAGTTTAGTAGGAGTGGAGGCTCCATAGCTGTATGGGATCTGTAACCTAACGTGTAGTTAGTAGGGTAGGAGCTCCTACTGTATGAGGTCTAACGCCTAGTACAGTGTAGTTTAGTAGGATGTGAGGCTCCCATAAGCTCTATGGATCTGTAACCAGTACAGTGAGTTTAGTAGGATGGAGGCTCCATAGCTGTATGGATCTGTAACTGCTACAGTGTAGTTTAGTAGGATGGAGGCTCCATAGCTGTATGTCTCGTGTAACCCAGTTACAGTGTAGTTTAGTAGGATGGAGGCTCCATAGCTGTATGGATCTGTAACTGCTACAGTGTAGTTTAGTAGGATGGGGGTCCATAGCTGTATGGATCTGTAACCAGTACAGTGTAGTAGTTAGTAGGATGGAGGCTCCATAGCTGTATGGATCTGTAACTGCTACAGTGTAGTTAGTAGGATGGAGGCTCCATAGCTGTATGGATCTGTAACCAGCTACAGTGTAGTTTTTGTAGGATGGAGGCTCCATAGCTGTATGGATCTGTAACTCACAGTGTAGTTTAGTAGGATGGAGGCTCCTAAGCTGTAGGATCTGTAACGCTACAGTGTAGTTTAGTAGGATGGGGGCTCCATAGCTTATGGATCTGTAACTGCTACAGTGTAGTTTAGTAGGATGGAGGCTCCATAGCTGTATGGATCTGTAACTGCTACAGTGTAGTTTAGTAGGATGGAGGCTCCATAGCTGTATGGATCTGTAACTGCAGTACAGTGAGTTTAGTAGGATGGAGGCTCCATAGCTGTATGGATCTGTAACTGTACAGTGTAGTTTAGTAGGATGGAGGCTCCATAGCTGTATGGATCTGTAACTGCTACAGTGTAGTTTAGTAGGATGGAGGCTCCATAGCTGTATGGATCTGTAACTGCTACAGTGTAGTTTAGTAGGATGGAGGCTCCAAGCTGTATGGATCTGTACCAGTACAGTGTAGTTTAGTAGGATGGAGGCTCCATAGCTGTATGGATCTGTAACTGCTACAGTGTAGTTAGTAGGATGGAGGCTCCATAGCTGTATGGATCTGTAACTGCTACAGTTAGTTTAGTAGGATGGAGGCTCCATAGCTTATGGATCTGTAACTGCTACAGTGTAGTTTAGTAGGATGGAGGCTCCATAGCTGTATGGATCTGTAACTGCTACAGTGTAGTTTAGTAGGATGGGAGGCTCCATAGCTGTATGGATCTGTATAATCCAGTGTAGTTAGAGGATTGGAGGCTCCATAGCTGTATGGATCTGTAACTGCTACAGTGTAGTTTAGTAGGATGGAGGCTCCATAGCTGTATGGATCTGTAACTGCTACAGTGTAGTCAGGGTTGCCTAGGTTACTTTCTAAATGTAATCTGTTACTAGTTACCTGTCCAAAATTGTAATCAGTAACATAACTTTTGGATTACCCAAACTCAGTAATGTAATCTGATTAGACTCAGTTATTTTTAGATTTCTTTCCCCTTAAGAGGCATTAGAAGACCAAAATGTACGTTACCAATTGAACGACATCTATTGCAGGATAAATCGATGTTAAAGTTTACATAGCTGGCCATATGTGGATGTTAAATTGTACTTTATGGGTTGGTTATGTAGGCTTCTTCTAACCCATCGCTTTCTACTACATACTATAATACGATTAAATTATATCTTTACCATAATATATATAATTTATTAGTCCAAAAATGGATGTAGCAACTATAGATTGCCCCTTTAAGTTTATCAAAAGTGTGCAAGTTTGAGCATGTGTCTATTAGGTCTTTTTATCAGCATGAATTAGATTGAGCAATAAAAGCCCCACTTTTATCCCACAGGCTGGGATCTGCACTATGCAGCAGTTATTCTATAGGCTGGGATCTGCGATATGCAGCTGTTATTCTATAGGCTGGGATCTGCACTATGCAGCTGTTATTCTATAGGCTGGGATCTGCACTATGCAGCTGTTATTCTATAGGCTGGGATCTGCACTATGCAGCTGCCGCAAGAGAGCATTTTTCACTGGCTGTCCACTGGTTTCAAAAACAATTATCTATAGGCATCTTAAACTTCTTGAATTCAAACCATTATTGAGTTCAAATACACACTTACATTTGTGAACAGCCATCCACAACCACAATCCGTAAGGCGCAAATAGCTACATCAATGCGCTATGTAGATATCAATAATAGTGATTTCAGTATCGCCGTAGACTACACCACTGCTGTCATCATTACCTCCAAGCGTTTATTCAAGTTGGATAATCTTTGGATGCCGACAGCAGTCGTACCATTGAAGACGTAGCTTGGACTGTAGCCTACAAAAGCCTAYTCCTGCTCTTTTCCCGCGATCCATCAAACACATGTGGTGTGTCATCATGGTGGTCTCTGACTTGTGGTCAGACTCGCTCAAGTGGAACAAACTTAAACTTGCGCCTTTTTTCAATGCTGATTTGAATGTCATTGAGAAAACATAGAAGTGTCAAATTTCTTTTTAGCAAACATCCTTTCTGAATTTAAAAGTTTTTCAAAATAATCTATAATCTGATTACAATATTTTTGCTGCTAACGTAATGGCTTACAGTTAGTTTTTTGTAATCCCTTACATGTAACAGTTTACATGTTATCCATTACTCCCCAACCCCGAGTGTAGTTTAGTAAAATGGAGGCTCCATAGCTCTATGGATCTGTAACCAGTACAGTGTAGTTTAGTATAAAAGGAGGCTCCATAGCTCTATGGATCTGTAACCAGTACAGTGTAGTTTAGTAAAATGGAGGCTCCATAGCTGTATGGATCTGTAACCAGTACAGTGTAGTTTAGTAAAATGGAGGCTCCATAGCTGTATGGATCTGTAACTGCTACACATAAGGGTATCTTTTTATTTTAAGGATTATTTCTCGCTGATGAAAGAAGGATGAGGGCCATATATTTGAAAGCCAAACGCATTCCAAGTGATTATTATTGACGTTTCTAAATGTTAAAACAGAGCGTCGTGATTGTAGTCACATGAGCAGTCGAGGGCAAGCTGAAAACTGTAGGAGGCTGAAAACTGTAGAAAGAAGACAGAACGCCACCTAGAGTTTGAGCACTACAGAGGACCATGTCTACTAACTGAACTACGAGACGATGTTCTACTGAACTGACTACAGAGGACCATGTTCTTACTAACTGAACTACAGAGGACCATGTTCTACTAACTGACTACAGAGGACCATGTACTAACGAAGCTACAGAGGACCATGTTTCTACTAACTGACTACAGAGGACCATGTTCTACTAACTGAGCTACAGAGGACCATGTTCTACTAACTGAGCTACAGAGGACCATGTTCTACTAACTGAACTACAGAGGACCATGTTCTACTAACTGGCTACAGAGGACCATGTTCTACTAACTGAAGCTACAGAGACCATGTTCTACTAACTGAGTCTACAGAGGACCATGTTCTACTAACTGACTACAGAGGACCAGTCTCTACTAACTGAGCTACAGAGGACCATGTTCTACAACTGAGCTACAGAGGACCATGTTCTACTAACTGAACTACAAGAGGACCATGTTCTACTAACTGATACAGAGGACCATGTTCTACTAACTGAGCTACAGAGGACCATTTCTACTAACTGAACTAAAAGAGGACCATGTTCTACTAACTACAGAGGACCATGTTTCTACTAACTGAGCTACAGAGGACCATGTTCTACTAACTGAACTAAAGAGGACCATGTTCTACTAACTACAGAGGACCATGTTCTACTAACTGAGCTACAGAGGACCATGTTCTACACTGAACTACAGAACCATGTTGTACTAACTGAACTACAGAGGACCATCTCTACAACTGAACTACAGAGGACCATGTTCTACTAACTGAGCTTACAGAGGACCATGTTCTACTAACTGAGCTACAGAGACCATGTTCTACTAGCTGAGCTACAGAGGACCATGTTTCTACTAGACTTTGAACTACAGAGGACCATGCTCTACTAACTAGAGGACCATGCTCTACTAACTGAACTACAGAGACCATGTTCTACTAACTGAACTACAGAGGACCACGTCTACTAACTGAGCTACAGAGAACCAGGTACAATACTAGGTAAACACTCACATAGTTTTCACCAAAGTTCGATGTCCTTTTCGGTACGCCTCGATCACCATGGCAGGTGGTTTCGTCTTACTTACAGCTACCAGGCGGGCGGCACCACGGGCAACGTCTTGGATGGGAGAGCAGAGGAAAAAAAAAGCAAAAAAAATATTGTAAATAAATGATGTGTTATATGAACCCAGCCGACATCTGAGGCTCATTCAGGAAGACATATTGGGGGACACAATAGAAAACTATATTGTGTTAGTTGTATTGGTAACGTGTAAAACATTGTGCCCTCCTGAACGCAACCAAGATATGCTGTCCAAATGCACTTATTTAGATGCTGGCATTTCCTACAATCAAGGTGACAGAGAAATCTGAAAGGGTCGTCTTTGTCTGTCTACACTGTATTATGTTTCATTGTTTGTCCAAGATGGCGTAGCAGTCAGACGTCTTTTTGTCTTCGTCTTGTCGTGTCCCATGAATATCTTTTTATATATTTTTTTCTTCGCATATATTTAAAAATATATATTTTTCTTCTTAACTTCAACATACTCTCCTGCAATCCGCCTCACCCAATGTGGTATGGATCTGCTATTTCTTCTGAACCGGAACCCCAACAGAAGCTAGCCAGCTAACTAGCTACCAGCCAGCTAGCCACTGCTAGCTGTCATCAGCTACGATTAGTCCGTCCAACTCTCGCCAGTCTGCACAGCGCGACTCAAACCAGAGCAAATCGGACTTTTTCTCTCCATATCTCCGGATTCCTACCGCAAGCTCAGAACCTTTTCACCTGGATTATCGCAGCTATCTAGCTGCTATCCAAGTGGCCACTCCTGGCTAACATCTCTTCCCGAAGCAAGAACCAATTAGCCTGGAGCTAGCCTTGCTAGGCCCATCTCCCGGCTAGCCGAAGAGGTCCATCAACCACTCCTTGGGCTACAATACCTATTTTTGTCAATCAGCCCGGACCCCCGCCGACCTATCACGACTGGATACCGGCGTAATTCGCGCCGAGGGGTTTATCAACTGGCTCCTCCGTCACGACTTCCCCTGAATGCCCATCTGCTAGCCTGCTAGTTGTCTAGAGCATATCGGACTATTAGCTTTTGCCACTATACCTATTCCGCCAATTGGCTTGGACCCTTTTACCACATGGAGCCCTGCTGATCCACGACGACTGGTCTGCAGATGTAACAGCACGAGGGGCTACAACAGACTTTCTCCGTAGCAACGTCCCTCTAAGGCCCTTCTGCTAGCTTGCTAGCCCCGGCCCGCTAGCTGCCTGAATCGCCGTGTCTCCACCCGAGCCACTCACTGGACCCCTATGATCACTTGGCTACGCATGCCTCTCCCTAATGTCAATATGCCTGTCCATTGCTGTCTTGGTTAGTAATTATTGCCTTATTTCACTGTAGAGCCCTAGCCCTGCTCAATACGCCTTAGTTAACCCTTAAGTTCCACCTCCCACACATGCAGTGACCTCACCTGGTTTAAATTATGTTTCTAGGACATTACTCTCTTCATCGCACTCAGTGCATAGGTTTATCTCCACTGTATTTCAC
>NC_036857.1:720778-744341 GCF_002910315.2 Salvelinus sp. IW2-2015 | reverse complement strand
TCTACTAACTGAACTACAGAGGACCATGCTCTACTAACTAGAGGACCATGCTCTACTAACTGAACTACAGAGGACCATGTTCTACTAACTGAACTACAGAGGACCACGYTCTACTAACTGAGCTACAGAGAACCAGTGTACAATACTAGGTATAACACTCACATAGTTTTCACCAAAGTTGCGATGTCCTTTTCGGTACGCCTCGATCACCATGTCAGGTGGTTTCGTCTTACTTACAGCTACCAGGCGGGGCGGCACCACGGGCAACGTCTTGGRTGGGAGAGCAGAGGAAAAAGAAAAGCAAAAAAAAATATTGTAAATAAATGATGTGTTATATGAACCCAGCCGACATCTGAGGCTCATTCAGGAAGACATATTGGGGGACACAATAGAAAACTATATTGTGTTAGTTGTATTGGTAACGTGTAAAACATTGTGCCCTCCTGAACGCAACMAAGATATGCTGTCCAAATGCACTTATTTTAGCATGCTGGCATTTCCTTACAATCAAGGTGACAGAAATCTGAAAGGGTCGTCTTTGTCTGTCTACACTGTATTATGTTTCATTGTTTGTCCAAGATGGCGTAGCAGTCAGACGTCTTTTTGTCTTCGTCTTGTCGTGTCCCATGTATATATCTTTTTATATATTTTTTCTTCGCATATATTTAAAAAATATATATTTTTCTTAACTTCAACTTCAACATACTCTCCTGCAATCCGCCTCACCCAATGTGGTATGGATCTGCTATTTCTTCTGAACCGGAACCCCAACAGAAGCTAGCCAGCTAACTAGCTACCAGCCAGCTAGCCACTGCTAGCTGTCATCAGCTACGATTAGTCCGTCCAACTCTCGCCAGTCTGCACAGCGCGACTCAAACCAGAGCAAATCGGACTTRTTTCTCTCCATATCTCCGGATTCCTACCGCAAGCTCAGAACCTTTTCACTGGATTGACATGAGCTATCTAGCTGCTATCAAGTGGCCACTCCTGGCTACATTCTGATCCCGAAGCAGACCAATAGTCCTTGGAGCTAGCCTTGCTAGGCATCTCCGGCGCTAGCCGAAGAGGTCATCAACCACTCCTTGGGCTACAATACCCTATTTTGTCAATCAGCCCGGACCCGCCTACACGACTGGACTAGCTGGCGTATTCGCCCGAGGGGTTATCACTTGGCTCTTCCTACGACTTCCCCTGAATGCCCATCTGCTAGCCTGCTAGTTGTCTAGAGCATATCGGACTATTAGCTTTTGCCACTATACCTATTCCGCCAATTGGCTTGGACCCTTTTACCACATGGAGCCCTGCTGATCCACGACGACTGGTCTGCAGATGTAACAGCACGASGGGGCTACAACAGACTTTCTTCCGTAGCAACGTCCCTCTAAGGCCCTTCTGCTAGCTTGCTAGCCCCGGCCCGCTAGCTGCCTGAATCGCCGTGTCTCCAGCCCGAGCCACTCACTGGACCCCTATGATCACTTGGCTACGCATGCCTCTCCCTAATGTCAATATGCCTTGTCCATTGCTGTCTTGGTTAGTAATTATTGCCTTATTTCACTGTAGAGCCTCTAGCCCTGCTCAATACGCCTTAGTTAACCCTTAAGTTCCACCTCCCACACATGCAGTGACCTCACCTGGTTTAAATTATGTTTCTAGGGACATTATCTCTCTCATCGTCACTCAGTGCATAGGTTTATCTCCACTGTATTCACATCCTACCATACCTTTGTCTGTACATTATGCCTTGAATCTATTCTACTGTGCCCAGAAACCTCCTCTGTTCCTCTGGTGATCTAGGCCCTGCAGTGCCTAGCTCCACTCCCATTTCCCAGGCGCTCTCATTTGTTGACTTCTGTAACCGTAAAAGCCTTGTTTCATGCATGTTAACATTAGAAGCCTCCTAAGTTTGTTTTATTCACTGCCTTAGCAGACTCTGCCAGCTTAGGAAGACCACCAAAACMCCTGAAATTTCCATTCCTAACTATAACATTTTCTGACAAGATAGAACTGCCAAAGGGGGCGGAGTTGCAATCTACTACAGAGATAGCCTGCAGAGTTCTGTCTTACTATTCAGGTCCGTGCCAAAACAATTTCAGCTCCTACTTTTAAAATCCCACCTTTCCAGAAACAAGTCTCTCACTGTTGCCGCTTGCTATAGACCACCTTCTGCCCCCAGCTGTGCCCTGGACACCATATGTGAATTGATTGCCCCCCATCTTTCTTCAGAGCTTATGCTGTTATGTGACCTATACTGGGACATGCTTAACACCCCGGCCATCCTATAATCTAAGCTTGATGCCCTCAATCTCACTCAAATGATCAATGAAGCTACCAGGTACAACCCCAAATCCGTAAACACCGGCACCCTCATAGATATCATCCTAACCAACCTGCCCTCCAAATACACCTCTGCTGTCTTCAACCAGGATCTCAGCGATCACTGCCTCATTGCCTGCATCCATAATGGGTCTGCGGTCAAATGGCCACCGTTCATCACTGTCAAACGCTCCCTAAAACCCTTCAGCGAGCAGGCCTTTCTAATCGACCTGGCCCGGGTATCCTGGAAGGACATTGACCTCATTCCGTCAGTAGAGGATGCCTGGTTATTCTTTAAAAGTGCTTTCCTCTCCATCTTAAATAAGCATGCCCCGTTCAAAAATTGTAGAATCAGGAACAGAATAAGCCCCTGGTTCACATCAGACTGGACTGCTTTGAGCAGACAAAACATCTGGTGTGGAGTACTGCATTAGCTTGAATAGCCCTGCAGTGTGCTTACTTTTCAAGGGAAGTTAGGAACCAGTATAGAATACACAGGTTAGTTAGCCTTTGCTCTCCTATCTTTTTCAAACAGAATTTGCATCTGTAGCAACAAACTCCCCAAAGTTCTGGGACAGCTGTAAAGTCCATGGAGAATAAGAGACACTCCTCCCAGCTGCCCACTAGCTGAGGCTAGGAAACACTGTCACACGATAAAATCCCCGCGATGAATTGAGAATTTCCATAGCATTTTTCTACGGCTGGCCTGCTTTCCACCTGGCTACCCTACTAACTCGGTCAAACAGCTCTACACCCCGCACAGCAACTTGCCCAAGCCTCCACATTTCTCCTCACCAAATCCAGATAGCTGAGGTTCTGAAAGAGCTGCAAAAATCTGGACCCTACAAAACAGGCGGGCTAGACAATCTGGACCCTCTCTTTCTAACAATGATCTGCCGAACATTGTTGCCAAACCCTAGTTTACTAGCCTGTTCAAACTCTTTGTATCGTCTTAGATCCCAGAAGTTGGAAGCTGGCCGCAGTCATCCCCCTCTTCAAGGGGGAGACACTTCTAGACCCAAATGTACAGACCTATATCCATCCTGCCCTGCTTTCTAAGGTCTTCGAAAGCCAAGTTAACAAATAGGATCACCGACCATGTTCGAAACCGCATGTACCTTCTCGCTATGAAATCTGTTTCTGAGCTGGTCATGGGTGCACCTCAGCCCACACTCAAGGTCTATAACGATATTCAATAACCGCATCCGATAAGAGACAATCGTGTGCAGCTGTATTCATCGACCTGGCCAAGGCTTTCGATCTGTCAATCACCATTCTCATCGCATACTCAACAGCTTTTGGTTTCTACAAATGACTGCCTCACCTGTTCACACAACTACTTCTCAGACAGAGTTCAGTGTGTCAAATCGGAGGGCCTTTTGTCCGGGCCTCTGGAGTCTCTATGGGGGTGAACAGGGTTCAATTCTCCGGGCCGACTCTTTCTCTGTATACATCAATGATGTCGCTCTTGCTGGCTGGTGATTCTCTGATCCACCTCTTACGCAGATTGACACCATTTCTGTGTACTTCTGGCCTTTCTTTGGACACTATTAACTAACTCTCAGACGAGCTTCAATGCCATACAATCTCCTTCTGTGGCTCAACTGCTCTTAGATGCCAGTAAAACTAAATGCATGCTCTTTAAACCGATCGCTGCCCACACCTGCCCGCCCGACCGCATCACTACTCTGGACGGTTCTGACTTAGAATATGTGGACAACTACAAATACCTAGCTGTCTTAGTTAAACTGTAAACTCTCCTTCCAGACTCACATTTAAGCATCTCCAATCCAACAATTACATCTAGAATCAGCTTCCTATTTCGCAACAAAGCATCCTTCACTCATGCTGCAACTACCCTCGTAATACTATCGCTACCAATCCTTGACTTCGGCGAGTGTTATTTACAAAATAGCCTCCCAACCTACTCAGTAAATTGGATGCAGTCTATCACAGTGCCATCGTTTTGTCACCAAGCCCCATATACTACCCACCACTGCAACCTGTATGCTCTCGTTGGCTGGCCGTTGCTCTCTTTCGGCTCGCCAAACCCAGTGGTCCAGGTCATCTAGAAGTCTTTGCTAGGTAAAGCCCCGCCTTATCTCAGCTCACTGGTCACCATAGCAGCACCCACCCGTAGCACGGCTCCAGCAGGTATATTCTCTGGTCACCCCCAAAAGCCAATTCCTCCTTCGCCGGCATCGTCTTTACCCGCATTTGCGCCTGTTTCGCTGTTGTGGTTCGCTGGCTCGCTGTTTTCGTCCGCTGCGCTTTGTTTTTTTCATTATTTGCCCTCGCCTTTCCGTTCAAATGTTTCTGCTGCCAATGACTTTGGAACGAACCTGTAAAAATCATGAGCTGAGACTCATATCTCCCTCACTAGCTTTAAGCACCAGTTGTCAGAGCAGCTCACAGATCACTGCACATGTACATAGCCCAACTGTAAATATCCAAACCAACTACCTCATCCCCATACTGTTATCTATTTATTTTGCTCCTTTGCACCCCCGTATCTCTACTTGTACACTCATCTTCTGCACATCTATCACTCCAGTGTTTAATTGCTATATTATAATTATTTCGCCACTATGGCCTATTTATTGCCTTACCTCCGGTATCCTCCCTCATTTGCACGCACTGTATATATACACCTTTTTTTCCTACTGTATTATTGACTGTATGTTTGTTTATTCCATGTGTAACTCTGTGTTGTTTGTGCTGCACTGCTTTGCTTTATCTTGGCCAGGTTGCAGTTGTAAATGAGAACTTGTTCTCAACTGGCCTACCTGGTTAAATAAAGGTGAAATAAAAAAAGTGTGCAGCAGTGAATTTGCCTGAATAATTTAATGAACCATGGCTGGAATTGACAGTTGCTCCATCTAATTTCTGTGTGGTCTGATWCTGTCAACTTGAATTTTGGAAGGAGTCTATCAACTTCTAGTATACCTACTGTTTTCGAATGGTGGTGGGATGGTTTCAAATGAACCAATCAAAACGGTCATTCCTTACGATCAGGAGTGAACGGAAGTTGATGGAAGAAATGTTTTGCAACGTTTACAAAACATTGTTGACGTTTACRTCAAAATGATAAAAGCAGCAGATCGTCTAGAACCCTCCACGCGCTAACGGGTTGCATGCAGCGCGCGCCTTTAAAGAGTTTGCCGTAAAATAATCAGTATGTATCAAAATGTAATGTRAATGTTATGGTGTGCTTTCTCAATCCAACGGTTGGTGTTTTTCCTTGCATAACTGGTCCATCGACCCTCGACACTTAAATGATAAGACCATTTCTCACGACACGACTATCTAAAGTAGATACACCGGTTCTTCCCAAGATAATATTGAACTGGATTTACCTTGGGTCGRCGTGCCGCGGCTTGATTTACCCTGTCTACCACAGCTTGTAACGCTTTTCCAACCTCCTCCGACATTCCTACTTTCCACATACCCTCAATCCACCSACTGTGCGTAAGCAACAGCAACGTGACCAACCTGTCAAAATAAAAGTCCTTTCTATATCATAGAAAGCTTGTGTGAGGTGAGAGAGCGACGCCTTGTGTTCACTATTGGTAAACCATTCCGCGTCAATTCAATCTAGTGCACACTAACTAGCTGGGTGTTTGTTGAAAAACTATGTGACCGGCCCGAAACCAGAAATAATTGAATCCGTAAGTAAATCCATTAGCTGCACCTGTCACTTGCKCCCTTCTCATGGCGGCTAGGTATCCATATAGCAATGCTGGCTCCGCTTGGGCTACTCTGCYCAATGACKAGGCATGAGAGCAGTTAGCTACTTTACGTCACCAAACTTCGACAAAACGCAAGGAACGTTATTTTCTGTGTAATAATCTCTCGTTTTATATTTGACGAGGTTGAAGCCCTTCTGACACTTACGATCTTAGTCAGATATGACTGTTGCGCAGTTGAGCAGCGAATGACTCAGCATCAACATGTCAAGTAATCAATTTAGTGATAGCAGAGCTCTGTTCATACCCTGAAATAAAAAAAACGTATCCTACTCAGCCCTAACCCAATGTATAATGTCGGGCTCGGTTCGAGTAAATTAGCTCCTATTTGTGGATACCATTTTTATGTCTGCGTGTAGTTTGAATAAAGTTGTCAACTAGCGTTCGCGCAATACATTTTTTAAATGTAACTTCTGATAAACGCCTATGCCTGCACACCTTGTCAAGAATAATCAAATCAAGTGCTTGAAACATGTAGAGCTAAAAACAGAATTACACAAATAAAGAAAACAAATATCCAAGTTTATTCACAAGATTTCACAATTCAAAACATTTCCAACGAAACATCTGTCAACGTATCCGTTAAGAAAAAGGTCCACTATTCCACTTTTTTTTGAAGACGATTCTCCCATCCCAACCCCTCATACTCTCTCAAGGGCCTCCAACATGATGATACTGTTTCCTCGGATGACCTACAGATAGCAACAAAAAATATATAATATTTACTTGAAAAAAAACWAGGTATGTGATAACATTGAGAATAAAAGCTAAAATGTGTCTGTCCCCAGAGATAGTGTAGTTAACAACGCTGTTGGTACTGACCACCATGCCTATGGTGTTCTGTATTCCCCCAGGTGCCATCTCCAAGCAGTCATCCATCACCAAGTTCATGAAGGGGTCAAATCCTCGCAGGACTCCTTGGACCTGCCTGCCACCGTTCAGCTTCACTGGGGGGAGAGAAAAATGTATAACTGTAAGAACAACAGTTGAGGCAGTATAAGGCAGGGTAACCCCAAACTGGCTGCCCGCGGGGCGGTTTTATATACATAAGACTGTAAAAACACCAGGAAATGAGCTTGAGTGATTTTAATAAGAAATCTGTTCAAGCATAGAGAGACACGTGATTGTATACCAATGTAAACAAGGTTTGAAATTATTATTATTTTAGTCAAACATATCTGTTGGGCTTCTTGCAGTCTACAAATTATTTGTAATTATAAACTGGGGTGGCTCGAGGTCTGAATGCTAATTGGCTGACAGCCGCGATATATCAGACTGTATACAACGGGTATGACAAAACATTTATTTTAACTGCTCTAATTACATTGTGATAGGTTTGGTTTTTGAGCTTTAATAATTATTAACCATTAGTTATAAACGAGGCATGAGGGGTACCATAATGAAGCTTGGGAGGKGCTGAGTGCAGGGAAAACAATCATGTGGCMGTACAGATAAGAGGAGGAACCGTTTAAGGACCAGATCACTCAGCTCCCTGACAGGCAATACTGATGCAATGTTTGTCGGATAACGAGGAGACTCCACCCAAAGTGGGGTATGTATACTACCATGGATGAAACCATGTCTTTGTCTAATGCAGCTGTTATTGACCCCCAGGGAAGAATAAACTTGGTTTAAAGCTTTCAAGTGTCCGTTGAGTTTGTACTCTGAAAATTAAAATCGAACAGTTGGTAACCAGTTTATAATAGCAATAAGGCATCTCAGGAGTTTGTGGTATACGGCCAATATACCACGGCTAAGGGCTGTATCCAGGCCTCTGCATTGTGTCTTGCATAAGAACAGCCCTTAACCGTGGTATATTGACCATATACCACACCCCTCGGGCCTTATTGCATTCTGAGCCACCCCCCCCGAACATCCGCTCAAGAAAAAAAGAGAGAAAAAATMCAACGGCCCGTCGGGTGAATCTAGTTGATGATCCCTGCGATAAGACAAGTTGGACCCACTTTTCATTTCAGCCCAACAAGTTATATGGCCAAGAAAATGTAAATTGGGTTTATGGCTGGGTGATATACAGTGCATTTGAAAGTATTCAAGCCCCTTTACTTCTCCCACATTTTGTTACATTATAGCCTTATTCTAAAATGGATTAAATGACCCCCCCCCTCATGAATCTACACGCAATAACCCATAATGAAAAAGCAAAAACTGTTTTTTCGAAATTTGCCTACAACTGAAATAACACATTTACATAAGTATTCAGACCCTTTACTCAATACTTTGTTGAAGCACCTTTGGCAGCAATTAAAGCCGCGAGTCTTCTTGGGTGTGACACTACAAGCTTGGCACAACTGTATTTGGGGAGTTTCTCCCAGTCTTCTCTACAGATCCTCTCAAGCTCGGTCAGCTATTTTCAGGTCTCTCCAGAGATGTTGGATCGGGTTYAAGTCTGGGCAACTCAAGGACATTCAGAGACTTGTCCCAAAGCCACTCTACCATGAAGGCCTGATTGGTGGAGTGCTGCAGAGATGGTTGTCCTTCTGAAAGGTGGAGAACCTTTCAGAAGGACAACCATCTCTGCAGCACTCCACAGAGGAACTCTGTCAGAGTGACCATCGAGTTCTTGGTCACCTCCCTGACCAAGGCCCTTCTCCCCCGATTGCTCAGTTTGGCTGGAAGAGTCTTGGTGGTTCCAAACCTCTTCCATTTAATAATGATGGAGGCCACTGTGTTCTTGGGGACCTTCAATGCTGCAGAAATGTTTTAGTACCCTTCCCCAGATCTGTGCCTCGACACAATCCTGTCTCTGAGCTCTACGGACAAGTCCTTTGACCTCATGGCTTGGTGTTTGCTCTGACGTGCAGTGTCAACTGTGGGACCCTAGACAGGTGTGTGCCTTTCCAAATCATGTCCAATCAATTGAATTAACCTCAGGTGGACTCCAATCAAGTAACATCAAGGATGATCAATAGAAACAGGATGCTCCTGAGCTCAATTTCGAATGTCATAGCAAAGGGTCTGAATACTTATGTAAATAAGGCATGTTTTTTTTTTTTATATATAAATTTGCAAGAATTTCTAAACTTGATTTTCGCTTCGTCATTCAGGGGGGATTGTGTGTGTTTTTTTTGTAAGGCTATAACGTAACAAAATGTGGAAAAGGTCAAGAGGTCTGAATACTTTTCCAAATGCACTATCAAATTAACGTTTTAGCACGATGTTTCAAATGCCGGTATTGCAAGAATCTTTTTTTTATTTATTTTTTTATATATGTTTTTATGAGCGTTTGTTTCTTTCAGGTCTCATTTGCGCGTTCTGTGCACCGTTCCACTCAGACACCATGCCCCYAACTACAAAGATAAAAGATGACTTCTTCCTCTCTGACAAGCAGTTTGAACTCGCTATTGTCAATTGAGGTTTGGTCCAAACGAATCCGTCGATTCCCTTTCTAATGATACCCTCATGTCTCAACGGACTTTCTTTTTAAATACAGCGCAGACACTAAAAACTTGTATGAATTAACATGATTGTGTTAATGTCCAGTTTGTTACACACGGTATTGCAGCTAGCAGCATTTTAGCCACATGCTCTTGTGTTAGTCGTCTAGTCTGTTTTATACATGTGCAACGAGCATAAACATTCTCAATTATACAAGGAACTGGCAACTCGTTCTCATTCTGAAAAATAAGCATCATCTTATCCGGGTTGGCCACTTGATTTCAACATCTAAACCAAATGAACAGGCCGTGTTGTTCAAACAGTTGGAGACRGACAGGAGGGTGTATTCATAACAGTTCAACTGTTCTACCTTGTTAGCAAACAAATAGATCCAACTTAACTAGAGTTTAAATATAACAGATTAGCCGGCTACTCACTAGCATGTGGGCTTGTGCTTGAGATATTGTTTATGAGAAGTATTAATGTTCTAGAATACCTGCTACCAGAAGTTAGTCATTGTTATAGTTCTGGAAAATGTGTAACAAAAAAAGGGCATTTTCATAGACAGACTTGAAAGCCAGATCAGTGATTGCAAAAAGCAGGTTAAACCAGGGTTCGTTGTTGACGCAGGATTTTTGCGTTTTTTTTTTCAGATCTAAAATTCTTCTTATTGTACATTTTGCTCGGCTTCAGGCAAGGTTCGCGCTAAATCAGGAATGTAAACGGACACGTTTCGTGCTACTTATCTTAGCTCTCATCAATGGATCACCAGACAGTTCTCTGAATGATGTATAGGCAATTTTTTCTCCAATACTTTCCTCCGATAGCAAGTTAAYGCAMAATTAACTTCAAGCGAAACATTAGGAAATGTAGCTGGCTATCTGTGAAACACAAATATGATGGCCTGATCATTTTTGCCAAAAAAATTTATGTATACATTTATTTTTTTATATATWTWTTTTTTAAGTGCCTTTTCATTGTAAGCAATGTTCCCTCTATTTTTTTCCTGCACTGAGCAAAATTCAGGTCTGCAGAGTGGAAACTTGAACGTGAAAATTCAGTACGTTTACTGAGAACAATGAAGCTGTACCCCCTTTAAGTTACAGTTAACAGCTACAGTGGCTATTTGATCATAATGTAGATCTAACAGAGTGGCCTACCATAAGAAACAATGGAGAAAATGCACCCCATAACATTTTAACATGGAAATAGCTGTTCTATCATTCAGCCTACAGTAGCAGCCAATGTGTGGTGTTCAATGTAGACCTACATTCCATGAGACTTTTGGAAAAAAAACTAAACATGCAGGGCTRGACATTAACCTGTTAATCTACTTGTCCTCCAGACAAGGTGACTGAAAATGTGTTGTTTGATGCAAGAAACCACTTTATAAAATGCATTATTCACATAACATTATTACAGATTGTCAGACAAATTATGGCTCCCTCTGCCTATTGGCTACATAGCTTATTCAAGCCTGTCTCAAAATACAACACTGCCCCTTTAAGACAGAAATAAATGCTATTTACGGGACTCRCTTTTTAAAGATGTCTAGAAATGTACATGTTTAGTGCTCTTGTAAGATGCAATCACTCCTCCATTGCTGACTAGATATCTATAACTGGGCTAATAACTCACTACTAAGCAAAGGATATGAACAAATGTGCACACGTGGCTACATGCAGCTCTCACTTTGATCTCAAAGTAAGCGCATCTACTCACAACCGCTCATGGTGTAAACACAGTCCAGTTCAAAGTGAACGGCACAAATCCATATTTGGCAATGGTCTAGTTGCATATAGGGCTACTGCAGCTCTGATTGGTTATGCCGCACTGGTCTGTGTAGAATCATACTCCAATGCATTGTGCCTATAACAACATCTCATGCATAGTTTGTTTTGTTATGCTGCATTTAAAGTGGCTAATATTACGTTGAATTGATCACAATAACCCACAGTAAAAGGGAAACGTTGATAGTGTTAACGGAGAAAACGCTAGAAAGTTGAGGAGTTCAATCTTCTGCTTCTCTGCGCAGGATGCTATTTCTTATGCCAGGCAGCCCAGCGGAGCTTAGAGGGAAAATTGAATTGGCGGGGGAGGCGCGCAGCTTAGAGGGAACATTGAATTGGCAGGAGACACTGTAAGCCAATTTCCTCCTGTATAGCTGCAAGCCAAACAGAGATGCACTTCTGTTGTCATCTGATGAAAATACTCTTCTCAATGTGTTGCACTAGTGTTGTTTAGAAAAACTATATCGTTGCTCGCCTCTTATCACTCAATTGTTAGCAAAACAATTTTTTAAATAACACTATTGACTTTATATAAAATGCAGGCGAATTTCGTATAATTTTTTTAATATATATATTTTTAAAGGCCTGCATTTTGAAAATGCAGATTTCTGAAAGCTAATGCAACCCCTGTAAACTATTTTGATAAAATTATTAGTGGGTCTTATCTTATGGTTGTAGAAGGCTTATATTTAGCCTAGGTATAATTCTACAAGCCCTGAATTCATTCGATTRTTCTTGATTGTTTGACCTTTATTCTCTATATAAGCTTTGTTGCACTTTTTTAAATTATTTTTTATTATTATGTAGATACACTACATATATAAAAGTATGTGGACACCCCTCAAAATCAGTGGATTTGACTATTTCAGCAACGGCCGTTGCTAACAGGTGTATAAAAATCGAGCACACCGCCATGCAATCTCCATAGACAATCATTGGCAGTAGACTGACCTTACTGAAGAGCTCAGTGACTTTCAACGTGGCACCGTCATAGGATGCCGCCTTCCCAACAAGTAAGTTAGTCAGATATCTGCCCTGCTAGAGCTGCCCCGGTCAACTATAAGTCCTGTTATTGTGAAGTGGAAACRTTTATTTAACAAGGCAAGTCAGTTAAGAACAAATTCTTATTTACCATGACAGCCTACCTCGGCCAAACCCTAACGACGCTGKGCCAGTTGTGCGCCGCCCTATGGGACTCCCAATCACGGCCGGTTGTGATACAGCCTGGAATTGAACCAGGGTCGTGACGCCTCTAGCACTGAGATGCAGTGCCTGAGATGCAGTGCCTTAAACCGCCACGCCACCTGGGAGCAACAACGGCACGTTTAGGAGCAACAACKGCTCAGCCGTGAAGCGTAGGCCACACAGAACGGAACCGCTGAAGCGTGGAAAAATCATATGTCCTCAGTTGCAACACTCACTACAAAGTTCCAAACTGCCTCTGGAAGCTAAATCAGCACAAGAACTGTTCGTCGGGAGCTTCATGAAATGGGTCTCCATGGCAGAGCAGCCACACACAAACCCTGAGATCACCATGCGCAATGCCAGCGTCAGCTGGAATGGTGTAAAGCTCACCGCCATTGGACTCTGGAGCAGTGGAAACGCGTTCTCTGGAGGGATGAATCACCATTGGACTCTGGAGCAGTGGAAACGCGTTCTCTGGAGGGATGAATCACGCTTCACCATCTGGCATTCCAACAGAATAATCTGGGTTTGGCGGATGCCAGGAGAACGCTACCTGCCCCAATGCATAGTGCAAACTGTAAAGTTTGGTGGAGGCGGAATAATGGTCTGGGATGTTTTTCATGGTTTGGGATAGGCCTCTTAGTGGGGCGGCAGGTAGCCTAGTGGTTAAGAGCGTTGGACTAGTAACCCGAAAAGTTGCAGGATCGAATCCCCGAACTGACAAGGTAAARATCTGTCRTTCTGCCCCTGAACGAGGCAGTTAMCTCAATGTTCCTAGGCCGTCATTGAAAATAAGAATTTGTTCTTAACTGACTTGCMTAGTTAAATAARGGTTAAATAAAATTACAATTMAATTAGTTCCAGGGAAGGGAAATCTTAACGCTACAGCATACATTCTAGACGATTCTGTGCTTCCAACTTTGTGGCCACTGTTTGGGGAAGGCCCTTTCCTGTTTCAGCATGACAATGCCCCYGTGCACAATRCGAGGTCCATACAGAAATAGTTTGTCAAGATCAGTGTGGACGAACTTCACTGAACAGAACCCTGACATCAGCCCCATCKAACWACTTTGGGATGATTTGGAACACCTATTRTTGCCCAACATCAGTGCCCGACCTCACTAATGCTCGTGTCTGAATGGAAGCAAGTCCCCGCAGCAATGTTTCAACATCTAGTAGACAAGTGGAGGCTGTTGTAGCAACAAAAGGGGGACCAACTCTAYATTAATGCCTGTGGTGTTGGAATGAGATGGTCGACAAGCAGGTGTCCACATAGTGTGTATTGTGAGTTGCCCATAATCCAGATATGATTTTAAGGCCATTTGGCCCAGCCCTAATTGGGTTTTTAACATTAGTCTCAACTCTGCAAGCAAAGAGATTTGTCCGTTCAACTAAGCAGAACCATAAACATTCAGAATCAGTACTCACACGAAAGCTTCTTGTCCATGAACCTGAAATGAAACAAAAATATGTTATTATTAGTTGCTAATAGAGATCGCAACACCACCGATTGTATGGCTATATCAGAGACGGATTGKCTCTGGTCCATGCCTCTGATTTTCACTAGGAGCTGGACAAGAACTAGTTTTTCGCTAAAGCATCAAAAGTTTTTTAAACTATTTTTTTTTACACAAGAGATCCGTATAGCACGTTGGGAACGATGAAAACTAAAATGCCATTAATTTTCAATAAAGGAAGCGAAGTGGGCTGGGGAACCGTTGAGAAAATTGGAATAAACTAAACATTATTAAAATACTCCGCGACATCGGGTCGTGATTGACCAATCGAAGCTCACAATAGCTTCCAGGCCCAACTAGATTGGCTGTTGATACCGAAAGTTAGCATTCGTGCTCCCACAACAGTGCGAAACTAAATGTGGCTATCAGTTATCTAACATTGTAATGCGAGCGCAGAGGCAACTCGTTGTCGTCGGGCCGTTCATAATACTGACACTTAATGATATTCGTACATCAATTAAATGTCAATGAATGCATGGTTTGGTTATCTAACCGTTCCATTCAATAACTAGCGAGCCATTTTACTAGCCACAACAGTGTTAGTTACCGACTACCGGTGGATTTGTGCTAGCGTGTAGCTACCTGTTAGCTTGCTAGCCACATTATCTAAAATGAACAGCGAAATATTAGAAATTACACTGGATCGAAGACCAACTATGAATATGTATTTTTAATAACTYACTTTTTCAACTCTGGTGGGTGTGCTTTACTCATGTTTCTTCTGTTTTTGGGGGGGCCTTCAGCTCGTGAGACTTCCTTTTGTGAAAAAAAGCGGAAAGCATGCGTAACGAGCGGAACCGGAAAACGTATTCTTCTTCTACGATATAATGGCGTTCCGCAAACTAACGTTTAAGGTGCATGCCGTCACCTACTGTGCTGGAGTGTGTGGTCAATTGCGGTTTACAACATTAGTTCCACATTTCTAAATCCTCCTACCCAACTCTGTACTTCAAATAACCTCTCCCATCCCCCAAACCTCAATGACCATACACCGGAGAACGTTATGCAAACTTCCTCTAACATAAGCGGGCACGTCGCCGCTCTACTGTATGGGAGTAGATCATTGATGAGTTCTCTCTGTCTTCATAWAAATTGCAGAACTACCTTGACAGAAAAGTTGTTTGAAATGTGTGCCTATTTACTTTGTCAAATAACATTTCTCACTCTACCCTCAAATCAATAAATTATTCAGATTTATAGAGTTTCACCATCTGCATCAGTGTAAAAATGTGCCACGTAAACCAACAAATCACATTTTAGAATGCAGGGCTGTGAGACATGTGAACAACTCTTCAAGCCCAAGATCTTTTCTTATGTTGTAATGGATATTGTGTATATATAGATAATATTGTGTCAATTTAATAATATAACAATGTTGTTGTTTTCTGTAAGAAGATTAATGGAGTCAACACAAAACATCATGGGAGAATACTTTTAATGAGGTATGTTCTAAGAAAARGTTGCTAACTCGGACACAAAAGGCACTTTCCCGAAGTAGAAACTTAAAAACCTTTTTTTCCAAATAAAATATGACTTTCTTTTAAAAGGTAGACTCAGCGATATGACGTAGATGMAGAAAGTAAAACAGCACAGTGGGTCAATTTCAAAAACAACTAAGAGAGTTTTGAAGCGCAAGGTCTACATTTAAGTCTTTTATTTTTCTTCTGGTTTTGGTTTACTAAAAACTGGAGAAAATGGATAACCTGGTAAACTAATTTCTAACCAACAGTAGCAGCAAGGTTGCAATCACTGCGTGTTTTGCATAATATCCATGTTATATTACGTCACATTGTCTTAGCTGGCTCCATGAGCATGCATCTCACACACAGACAGGCAGAGATAAATMATTAGGAAATGAATGCTAAATCAGTGTCACACATAAGTCATCAAGAGGTAAAAATAAAAAGTTTTCCTGTACCAAATAAAAATAATCTAAAGTTCAATGTATTTCCACCGCATTTCAACTCTACCAATAGTTTGGTCACAAAATGGTAGTAGGTACCAGGCGCATCGGTTTGTGTCAAGAACTGTAAAGCTGCAGGGTTTTTCATGCTCAACGGTTTCCCTGTGTGTATCAAGAATTGTCCACCACCCAAAAGGACATCCAGCCAACTTGACACAACTGTGGGAAGCATTGGAGTCAACATGGGMCAGCATCCCCRTGGAATGCTTTCAAAACCTTGTAGAGTCCATGSCCYGACGAATTGAGGCTGTTCTGAGGGCATCTCAATATTAGCAAGGTGTTCATAATGTTCGTTATACTCAGTATATCTTTCCACACTGTGAGGTTGGAATAATACTGTGAAATTTTGAAAATTATTATAATGCCCTTTAATAGCAAATAAGAAAGAGTTCCAAACCTCAATCCCAATAACAGCTTTCAGTTTTCCACTCCCCAGTCAGGCCACTTCCAGACAGTCCTAGCTAAAWTCTTGCTTGAGAAATTGCTATTTTTTCCGTCTTTTTCCCCGTTTTGATCATTAAAATTGAAAACAAATCACAGTAAAGGTACTTAATTGTTAACCAGAAATGATCTGATATTGAGATAAAAAAAWTAAAAAACTGCTGCATTGGACCTTTAATGCTGCAGCAACATAGTAAATTAGTTATTGTGTATATTCATTTAATTTAAACCATATCGACAAATGGATGGTTGGATCCGATCAACATTTGTAAAGGAATATAAAAGGTCTAAATCAAGAGGATTTAGGCCTAGTAAGACTGTTTCTGTACTGCTTTCACAGCGTACCACTGTTGGTCAGTCACAAAATTAATGGTATCAGACAGCACACACACAAAAACATTTTTTGTTGCAACTTGAAATCACATGTTGATATGAATTACATTCAAACAGCTATTGTGGTGAGTGGTCTAAACATATTTTTAAATGTACATGAACACATAATATTCTCTTGGGAACTCAGTACAGCTTGTTAAAAAACTAAAAAAGGAAGAGTACAACATCTCACATTTTGCTGTCAAGGTCATAAATTGCTCCCTTCCTCATCGCCACTGACAACAAGGTGATCTTGGCAGTGTTGTAAGAAAGTGTCCAGTGTTACAAAAGCCTTCAAGCAGGGAACACAATGGTAGGCCCTCCGAAGCTTGGCCCCAGGCTTCTTAGAGATACCCATGCCCTGACTGCACACGCTGCACTGTCTCATACTCCCTGTAGGCTGATGCAACTCCTCGTGCTCCTTCAGGGCAGACTGCAAAGAAAACACCTCAGCACAAGATGGGCAAGGAAACTCTCCCTCTTCTTCTGGGATTTTCTTTGGTCTCCCTCTGCTAGCCTTGACCAATGTTCCACCCACCTTCCGTGATAGGTTGCTTTTAGGCTTTTTTGGCATCTTCTCACCTAACTTGGTCTCTTTGGCTGCTTTCCCAACCTGCTGAACATGGCTTGGTGGTTCTTGACTATGATTCTTGACGTGTGCTTTAAGTGACAAGTGGTGCAAGAACACTTTACCACAAACTTCACATGGGTATGTCTCTCTTTTCCTCCGCTTGCTAATCAGTGGCCTTGGATCTCTTCTGATATCCTTCTCTCTGCTGTGGGACTCTTGTCTGTGCAAGTACAGCTTGGCAGTGCTTAGGAAGACCCTGTCACAGGAACGACAGGAGAGGAGCTGGCTCTTTCTGCCTCTTCTTTTTGGTTGGGATGGCCCAGCCATCTGATTCGATAAAATATTAACCCCATTTGTGCATCCTCCTTTTAGTAGAGGACACTTAGAGATGATCCACTCCTCCCGATGGGTGGATCGCTGATGGCATGCAAGGCCAGCCCCTGAGCGAAACCTCTTGGCGCAAAGTTGGCATTGGCTTGGCCTGTCAGGATCTGGGACACTAGTGGCATCAGGGGGGGGAGAGTCAGGGGGAGAGGAGTACAAGATGGCAGATTCAGGCGAGGGAGTGTCAGCGGGAGGGCTGACGACTTTTGAAGTTCGTGAGGCAGATTTACTACAGCCAGTCTGCTGATGGTGAAGCAGAGACTGCTTTTGGCTAAAGCTTTTACCACACGGAGCACAGGCATATGATCTGCTATCATGATGGTGGGACTGGTGATAAAGGGACTTATCCTGAACACTCTGAGAGTCTGAGGTTGAAGCCTTGCATGCACTGCATGGAGCACCTAGCTGGGGTTTACCACAACAGAGCTGACACGGAGCAGCATCATGAATGCACTTGTGCAACTGCAAAGAGGATAGGAGCGAAAACTCTTTGCCACAGGAAAGGCAGCGATGACACTTACGTAAGGCATGTTCTCCCTGCTGGTGGTGCAATAACTCAGCCATGTCTGCGCACACACACGGGCACACATCAGGCAGTAGTTGGTTTTGGCTTTGACTCTCTTGCTTTTGTGCCACAAGTTTTGCCAGCTTTGTTAGAGTGTCTGAGGCAGGCTTAGTCCGAGCAAACGACTCCTGAACTCTTGTAGTGTTCCAACTGCAAGGTACTGCATCCATCTTCAACCAAGGCACCTATTTGGAGGTACAGAGGACAGTCTATTAGACATGTTCATCATCCTGATGAGGGAAAACTTAGCTATAGCCTACAAAACATTTCCCTGGTCCCTCTTTTTACAGCACCAATGGTTGGCTGCAGAGACGGGCTGTATATCTGTCACCCTCTCTGTAGCTCAGCTGCTATTGCAACAACAGGATAGTTGGTTCAAATCCCGGGACCACCCATACGTAAAATCTGTGCACGCGTGACTAAATCGTTCTGGATAAAAGCGTCTGCTAAATGGTATATTCCCCTTGACGCGTAGCTACCAATGATAGTCCATGAGCCAGACCCCCAACTTTTGGGCCGTCGGACTCAGTTGGGCCGATGTTGTATAATAAGGTATTTTTTTCTTCAAGGTTTATGTCCCTTAGTTGGAAAATGTGTGTGTTATCATTCTTTCTTTCATCCCTCCATCCACTTATATTTTCCCCATATGACAAACAATGTCATTATATGAAAAAGGTATTGCTTGTTTGTACCCTTCATATCATATCTCACCGGAAAGCTTAGAGTCACAGTTATCCATCAGACACATTTTCCGATGAAGTTCAGGTCAACAGAACTTTGACCTCTAGGGTACATGTATAAAAATGGCTTTAAAAGCAGAAACCCCTGATACATTTTAAACTGTTTGACAAGAGGTTCTGACAGTTCATGAAATTACCTTTTAAATTATATATAATATAACCAACTTTGAAAGTATCAGTTACAACAACAAAAGAATGTATCACCCATTTTGTGTCATTGACATTAAAATGTTGGAAGCTTAGCCACAGAATTCCATGTAATTGCGATTTCAACTGTGTAAATATGATTTTCAACTTTGGTGATAGAGGCACCAAAATTGCACACATGGCTAGAATAGGGTTTAAAACGATTTGTAGATATAGGGCCATCACAGAATTCACCCATTAACTTTCTCTTAATCCAACAGAAGACTTTTTACAATATGGCTGCCAATATACACACAGGTGTTCGGAGACGCAGATAGTTAATTGGCCCAGTTAGTCCACTTTCTTCAGTCTGTAAACAAGTGCTATATAACATGGAAATATAACCGTGTCGGAACCCTATAAAAATGGTGTGTAATCAATTTAACCTTTAGTAAAAAAAAAAAAAAAAAAAGGAAATATAACCGTGTCGGAACCCTATAAAAATGGTGTGTAATCAATTTAACCTTTAGTAAAAAAAAAAAAAAAAAGATTTCTCCCTGACATGAAAGAGAAGGGCCTTATGGTTTCCAAAACCGTACCGCAAGCGATGCGTTTTAATGTTCAGACCGAGCGTCAGGACTCTTTAAAAAAACGCCTTCGTCCAATGACTTCTGTGTAATGTAATGGCTAACTGTGTGGTAGGTGAGTGTAGGCATTTCCCCATTTCTAAAGGACTGAAAAGATTTACCGCGTGTATAGCAAAATAGGCTACATGCAGTGATAACGTGGGAATAAAGCAAATCGAATTTAACATTATGCAGGAAATCGCTATAGCTACTAGCTAGCTGCGTTAACTAGGCTATTAACCTCAATTCCACGATTTAGGATGTTACAAATTCACGTTTGTATACTTATATTTTTTTTAACTACTGATTTGAACACACAAAGAATTTTCATTCTTTGGGTGCTCAAATCAGTAGKTTTTTTTTGTAAAAACATTTTGTGACGTCGGACCTCCAGTCCGCCCACACTACCGTTACTGTTAGCCATCGAAATTGTGGAGTTTAGTCGGCTAACTAGCTAGCTAAAACAAGACAGAATGTTAAAACATGCAACGAAATTAGCCTACCTTTTTTGGTCAAACAAATCCGAATACTGGTGACATATCAGTTTCCAACAAGTTTAAAGGAAGTAATTTTTTAAAGATAAATACTTGGATATCAAAACGTTGTTTTCATTTCCCTGCAGCACCGTAGCCATGTGTTCCAAAGTGAAGCCAAGTTGTTTGTGTACTTTGAGCTTTGGTAGGACTACAAAACTTAGCATTCTGGTACTTTCTTTTCGACCAATGAGACATTCAAGAACACAAATGGCTTCAGGAAAGTTGGTAATAATGGTAGAGTTGAATCCCGTGGTTTATGATTAGAGAATGAAGTGGACAGTAAAATATTAGATTTATCCAGAGAGTATATAAAAACACCAGATTTAGTATGTACATTCAAAGTGTTGCAAAGTGTTAGGGATCAGATGTAGCATGGCAWTTCAAAATAACTCTGCTCTGTATGTGGAAATCAATGTGGGCATTTAATGCAAAAAAAAAAAAAATCTGCTCACTTACCTCAATCCACCACTAACCCCCCCCTTATGCACAACACCATGACTCAGTCAAAACAAAGGGTAACAATCGTTTAATATAAACAAAACATTTATATACAGCAGATTACTGTAATATTTCCTCCATTTAAGGCTAAAACCAGTATTGACTACAGAAGCATTGAACTGAATGAAAACATTATTGGCCAAAGAGTTTGGCATTGAAGATAAGAAAATGAAAACTGAATGACTACAGAGGAATTTTAGACAATTAATTCAGGTTTTGTAGTCCTGTTACTATACATCCTGTTTTTAAAACCAAAATGCAGTGAAACCTTTGAATGACCATAAAACAACACGGGACATGGATTGAATAATAGAATYGTAGAATGAATTCAATTGAAATAATAAAGTCCTACATTTTTGGGAGCAAATAAACACACGAGGACAGAGCATAGTTTACTTTAAGGCTGAAAGGTAAATATTCAAATACACAAAGTAATCATTATATATTTGAAAATGCCAACAACGAACATAAGTCTGACTTTGTTCTACAAAAACCCTGAATTGAGAACTGAATTGAGAAGACATGGTAAAATGTGCACTGGGAACATGCAGAAATCAAAAGTAGAATGATTCAATTAGATGATTTMAATTGCAGAAAAATCCTAATTGAACTACGTGGTGATCTTGAAAACCAATATGAGAATAATACTGGTAGGGAAGTTATGGCACTTCTGTTTCCTCAGTATCATGAAGTTAATTCATATCATTACAGATCTAATACCACCAAGGTCACTGTCCTAGTACTGATTATAAAAAATAAAATAAAACTTCAGTTAAAACATTTTTTTTTTTTAGGTTGTCATAGGGTCACTAAAACCTGACAAAACAAATGTACTCCATATTGTTCAATGTCATATCCACATGTCAATTTCACAAACTTGAACCTCAATGCCAATACAATAATTATAAAATCTAAAGAATGATTGTCAAACCTTTCGTACCAGAGCAGAGAAATGGTTATGAAGGTTGGTGAAATAATAACATAAATATTCACATTCCATTGTTTAAATGTAATTACTATTCCTGCTTTACGTCACCTAAGTGAGGTCACAGCAGGTAAGCTCCCACATAACCCCAATATTTTAAATTGAAACACAAATGCTGTACAAACAAAACAGGGCAAATTATAACATTTCAGTTTTCTATGCGAGTCAAAGTGCATTACAAATGCTTATAACAAAGGCATCATTACAGACTTGAAATACAGCTGTGTTGATATCACAGTTTCCAACAGATCAAGTAACTGTGCAGGGACTCGGGAGGGCTACTAAAAGTTGGAATATCAACATCAGCATTAGCAGACAACCCTCAGAGGCAAGTCAAAACACATTCATTTACTGAAAAACAAACATTTGAATTCTTAATATACACAATTTTCACTTCTATAATTATTAAAGTTTACAGACGACTGTTTTAAGTTAACCATAGTAAATAAGAGTAGATGCTGTTGCAAACAACAGGAAGTAGAACAGTTATTTTGTCTACTATCTGAACAACTTCCTGGATGGTCGTTACATTGTGTTGCAGATTRTTGATTTAGATTGCACTGGTTGCTTTGTATATGTCTTCAGAAAGAGGAACTAGACCATGCAAAACCTTCAGCRCATGTTATGGACACCGCAAACATACAAAATATACATTTGGTAAAGTGTCAGATACTCTTAAATGTACACTACTTGAAGGGTAAACAGGTCTCATCAGTTTCAAATGACAACTTCATTTCGAAACAATTTAGCAACTTTCATATTGTGCCACAGTTTCAAATAATCTAAAAAGAAAGTGTGACTAATCTGAATGTGAAAATTAAGCCTGAGAATTACAAAGCAAAATAGCTAGTATCTCAGTTGAGATAAACATAACCTAAGATCCAGATTAACTGAAAATGTAGCTCAAGTGTTAACAATAATACACCATCTAAAAACACACAGTCCCCATTCTCATTCTATTCACATTGAGGCCTTGGGATTCAATATGGCACCACTATAGGTAAGCCCCGAAATAAAGTACCTTTTCCTGGTCTTACAGAGCGGCTATTAGTAACAGCTGTGACACCTCCTGTATCATGTTGTACTACATTGGACAATTTCTTCAGTAGATATTCAGACTGGCCTTTTACTGGACTCAATATAGCCATGAAGGGAACAAGTGGGGACAAAGTGGTCAAATATGTGGACTAGCTTTACCACAAAACTCTTGTTAGATAAAAAACGAAATAACTCAAATATATTCTCTCTGAAACTTGAACGATGATCACTTAAACATTCATCATCCATTCAGAGTTCTTTCAAGTATATGTTTAAACTTCTGAGACAATCAATACTGATTAATGCCAGTATGAATTTGAATTTAAAAGACCATAAAACGATGGCCAAGTATTTATCCCCTCTGGATTAAAATATCATTCATTCATGCAGTATAGTAAAGAGTTCTAATACCAGAACAGTACAAAGTTCTAATACCAGAACAGTACAGAGTTCTAATACCAGAACAGTATCATACTGTTTCTGTATTGGAAGTCTATACTGTTCTGGGATTAGAACTCTATACTGTTCTGTTGAGGATTAGAACTCTGTACTGTTCTGGTATTAGAGACTCTAACTGTTCTGGTATTAGAACTCTATACTGTTTGGTATTGGAAACGCTATACTGTTCTGGTATTAGAACTCTATACTGTTCTGTATTAGACTCTATACTGTCTGGTATTGGAACTCTATTACTGTTCTGGTATTGGAAACTCTATACTGTTCGGTATTAGAACTCTATACTGTTCTGGTATTGAGAACTGCTATACCTGT
>NC_036857.1:719167-720710 GCF_002910315.2 Salvelinus sp. IW2-2015 | reverse complement strand
AGAGTTCTAATACCAGAACAGTATAGAGTTCTAATACCAGAACAGTATAGAGTTCCAATACCAGAACAGTATAGAGTTCTAATACCAGAACAGTAAAGAGTCCCAATACCAGAACAGTATAGAGTTCTAATACCAGGACAGTAAAGAGTCCCAATACCAGGACTCACATAAGGTTATGGTTAATAGGAGTTAGGTTGAAGGGAAAGGGAAAGGGGGATACCTAGTCAGTTGAGGATTAGCTGTGTTGTATGTCCAGAACCTACTCAATGCCTACCGCATTAATTGTAACAGACTGCTATTGACATGTCTAAGCAAGTGGCTCTGAGATAATACACTGCAGTGTTACTGGAATGAAACTTGCCAATACAAGTCTTAACAAACAGAGAGAACCTGCAAGAAAACTATTGTAGAAATAGGGTTCGAGGGTTCCCATTTTGAGTGAATTATTCTGTACCTGTGTGCAAGCTATATGTCGGTCAGTCATATCAAAGAGAGGAATGAAACCTTACATTCCTCGTAACAGTATATCAGAATCTGTTTTTACACCATTGCATAGAAGCCTATCTCTTGTAGTGATTTGGCGCGTCAGCGAACATGTACTTGAGTCTGTACGCTTCAGCCAGGAGAAGGCCCACTTCCTCATTCCCCCAGTGGATTGTGGGAAGGTTCTGGAGTAACATGAGAAGACCCTGGAAAGCCAGAGACACATTTGATGACATAAATACCATGTTGGAACCGGATGGTTGGAAGTGTGTAAATAAACCCTGGTGGGCCTCAGTCACAATCTGCAGTGTCATGAACACCGAAATATGCAGATTTGTTTTTTAATGAGATCTTTTCACTGGAGGTGTCACGTCATACAAAAAAGGTAACACATTTTCAAATAGAAAGTACTTGAGTATTGTTCACTCAAACAAACCAGGAAAGGATAGAATGAATGGTACCTGAAAATCGACCATGGAGAGTATCTCTTTACGCCACTCGATCAGGAAAGCAGCACAGACGTAGAGGTGGAAGTGGGAGAAGCCCTCTTGTTCAGCCTGCAAGGAGGGATACACGACAGGTCAGCATGTGTAGAACACGTACACATCATCTCTGTAAATCGCACAGACATTCAGAACTAAACACAAAGGTTCAATGCAAATATCTATGTGTTTGTGTGTCACCTGATAGGTGTCCCAGAGGCGGATGGTGCAGCGTAGAGGCAGCTCTCTCATCAGCAGGTTGTTCATCCAGCGGAACGCAAACTGCAGGTACTCCACCTCATACCTCTTAAAGTAGTTGTGTATGTCCTCTGTGAGAGAAAGAGACGCAGTCACACAGTGAGTAGAGAAAACACAGAGAGATGAAAACGGACCCTGAGGCCATCTGAAAATAATGGAGACTGGAGATCTATTTTCATATGAATTAAAAGGTAAGATCTTACCTCAGATACGGTAACAACATGAGGAGATCATATCTCACCATCGATTCTGCTGACCAATTCTTCCAAAGCTTTCACATTATTCTGAATCCCTGGCTGAGCAAAAGTGTAGTTGTCCTG
>NC_036857.1:707163-719142 GCF_002910315.2 Salvelinus sp. IW2-2015 | reverse complement strand
TGCATCAGACAACAACAACAATAAATATCCAACAACATGTCACCAGGTGGATTTTTAAGGTTCGGGGGGTTACTGCTGGAGACAAACAGTGTGTCAGAATGAAGACATAAGAGCAGATGGAGAAAATAACTGACTAAATACTAACGTATTCACCGTCCAGCAGCTTGGTCATTGCACCAGAAAACTGTCTGCCTCAATGTCCTCTGTGTCAAGAGGGCAGGACGCTACGTCAAAATTCTCTCACGTCCTCCTCTGTGGGTAAACCCAAACGATCGCACGGTCAGCGATAATCACCCTTACTCAGTCACTTACAGGCAGGGGGTGTCACTTCATTCCCTGCCGGGGCCGTTTTCGGTTTCTTCACCGAGGTCCCTGGGGGACGCACTTAAATCTTGCACGCAAAAAATGAAAGAAAGAGTTTGGCATTTTCGATGCTCCCTACTGCCTGGCTTTTCAGTTCGATGGATTGATCAACCTGGACAAGAGTTGTAGAGACTATAGATGACTGTTATCAAGCTGACAGAGTGAAGAGACGATGGATGACTGTTCAGCTCTGGCACACAGCGTAGGCCCCCTATGTAGATGACCTGTTTTCTAAGCTGAGATCAGCAATGTGTAAGAGACATTATAGTTAATGCTTTATCTAAGCTGTGAGCAGAGTTAAGTTGTAGTGACTATAGAGATACTTGTATAATCGTGAGCTGGACAGGAGTAGTTGAAGGACTGATAAACTTTTACTGCCTTATACTAGCGTGGAGCGAGAGTGTAAAGGGACTATAGCATGACTGTTATCAAGCCTTGCAAGGGCTAGAGACTATAGATGGACTGCGGTTATCAGCGGAGACAGACGTTAGGAAGGGACTGAAATGGACTGTTAGTCCTAGTAGCCGACAAGCAGTTGAGACTATAGATTGACTGTTATCCGCAAGCTGGACAAAGTAGAGACTATAAATGACTGTTAATAGCTCTGACCAGACGTTGCAAAGAGCAGACTGCTAAATTACTGTTATCAAGCTGGCAGCATGAAGCAGAGGACGATCTGATGAGGCTGTTATCTAGCTAGGACAGACGTGAAGAGACGATGGATTGGACTGTTATGTGTAGCGGCAGAGTGGAGACTATAAATGACTGTTTATTCAAGCTGGACAGAGTGTAGAGACTATAGGGAGTGACTGTTAATCAAATGACTTTAGAAGTTCGAGTTATAGAGAATGTTAATACAATTAACCTGTATGAATCCCCAATAATGCTGGCAACAGAGCATGAAAAGCAAGGACTGTGAATGACTGTATCCTAAGCTGTGACATGAGTTGAGAATAGAGTAATCTGATTTATATGTTTCTCATCTGCTCCGTTACCTTCGGACAATTAGTGAATGAGACTGTAATATCTACATGCTCTCTAATCTAGCTGGACCAGAGTGAAGAGCACTTATAAGGGATTTCTGTTTAATCTAGCTGGTACAGGAGTGTTAGAAGACTGTAATATGACTGTATCAGTGGACAGAGTGAATAGAGACCATAGCTAAGAATCTATATTACTCAAGCTTCGGACTAGAGCTACGAATTAGAGATACTAATATTAATGACTGTTAAATCTAGTGTGAACAGAGTGGAGGCGAACTATATATAACTATGTCATGGTTTAATCATAGTTTGTGACAGTTGAAAGACTGTGCAAACACTGCTGTTAACTCAAGCTGGGACGAGAGTAGAAAGAGAATCTGGTAAATGACTGTTAATCAACCGCTGGACAGAGTGAGGAGACTGTAAACGGTAGCTCCAATTACTCATTTCTACCCAAGTTTCCAGTTGGGTGAATTTTGAGTCATTTCGAATGTCGCATGTGTAATATATCGTTTTTGCACCTTAAAAATGTTAGAGCTAAAAAAACAGCTATGGGCACCTTTCAGAGAACTCCATTAAATTGCCCCTTACAACGGGATTTGGTATAATAAAACTAGATATATTTTGATGTGTTGATCCACTAGTTCACTTAATGCGGTAATAGCTCAAACAAACTGGTTTGTACCGATGTTTTATGTCAAATTTAAGCAGACCAGGAACAATGTTATGCATTAAATCCTGTCCTGATTTATGTCATATCAAAAGACAAATTGGATTGATATGACACACCCTGTCAGAGATTTAAGCAGAGGACATTTTCCTGTTCAGTTATGGACCAAACAACAGACCCTTCATATCTGGGTTAGGGAGCAAGAAATCATTTAGAACTATTAACACCAAGTGAAGGTTGAGATTGGAGCAGAGACTACATTTAAGGGAGAGAAAAGTGCGTCGTAAATTTGTGCTTGGCTGAATGGACATAATAAATGACAGGAGTCATTACGGTGTTCGTTATGAAGTGTTGAGGTGTGTTTGATAACACCGCATTACATATTAACGATTCCCGTTCCAGGCATAATTATCACATACCTTGTATGCCCCAGTCCTTCTCCGTTAATGCGTTTATCATAAGGATTCTTAATAGTGGGGTTGATCGCTATTTTGTTTGTTTGCTGAGAATTGGTGTTCACTGCATCAGGAGAGGTAACTGCAGAAGTGTGTAGCCTTTGTATTTTCTATTCATGGTTTAAAATGGCCTGGCTTAAAGTTTGTAATTTCCAACCTTTTTAAAAATGTCACGACTTGAGTTGTTTGCCACTCTACGATGAAAAAGTATGTCACTTACCCCCACAAAAACACATATAGTCATCTCATCATACTAATCACCCAAACCTCTCTCGTGTATGCCTGCCGGTAATTACTACTTACTGACCACTCGTTAAATTTCTATAACCTACGTCTCTCAACTTATAGACTCGAAATCTCTCTTTCCATCTGTAGCCCTCCCCAGCGCTACCTCTGGAGCTACACACATCATTTATTATATTCCTCTCGGCTAACCCGACCTACCCTCACAACAAATTACGAGTAGAGCGACCGATACAATTATGAAAAACGCAAATGGCGACATGTGACCAAGTCTGATTGTTGTCGTCCCTGGACGAGCCGCTAGCCTGGAGGCGGCATAGCCAGCATCGAATACAGATCTCCCTCATTCAGACACCTGACTGTTGAACACATAGACGGCACAGACAGGACTCAATCCAAAGTACTATGCCATGTCTATTTACGTGTTAACAAAACACTTCTCTTCAAGTTAATTCAGTCAACAAAAGGGGAATTGGCAGGGACTGTCATCCCAAGCAGGCGATAGTTTGTGAGAAGTATTTAAACGCTACACCTCTAACTCCTATTGGCTGCTGAAATAGGTGATATTAGTTTGTTACGCATATCTAACTGTCTCTTAATCATTCTCGAGTGTGTGCGGATATTTTCTAGTGTGGACCACAATCAATCAGGCACTATAGCCCTTCACTCCTACCATAACACTCGCTTATTTTCTACCTGATCTCTTGAGTAAGAGCCAGGGCCTACTTAAAACAATCACCATCTTCTTTATAGTTAGATCTGGGCTACTTTATTGACACTGGAACATCACTCATCAGTGTAGAACAGGGTACTTAAACACTGACTCTCTTACGTAGTCATATCCTACTTAACACTGGCGTTCATCGTAGCAAGAGTCAGACATGTGTTTACTTTATACAAACACATTTACTGAACTCAACTATCCTAGTGCCTAAGTAATCTAGCGAGCTCTTTACATTAAACACTGACTCACAATTATCAGTAGAAGCGCTACTTAAACACACTGACTCACTACAGTAGGACAGGGCTACTGAGAAACACCGAGGGCTTCACTAGCCCGAAAAGACTAGGGGCTAACCTTAAACACTGACGCCATCACCCAAGTAGGAAGCCAGTGTCTGGCTACTTAAACCCAACTGAACAGGAACCTGCTCTCACTACAAGGTAGACAGGGTTGTCACTTAAACATCTGACTAGACTTACTACTCAAGTATCCGGTGGGCTTTACCCCTCTGGTTACAACATCTGACTTCATCTATCAGGATCCAAAGCGTATAGGTGCTGAGCTTTCATAAACACAACTTGTGAGGAATCACATATATGCATATCAGTTTTGGGACTTTATGCTCTTAAACCACCTGACTCAACTCTATCCAGTAGCGTCATTTTGCTTCACCATTAAACCACACTCTCACTTCACAAAGTAGGATCAAATATTCCTTACTCATTAAAAACACATGACATCCACTACTAGGGTAGGCCATATTGGTGTTTCTTTACATTAATTTCGATGCCTGACTCCACTACGTAGGCAGATATACTTTAAAGGGACAACATGACCTCAAGCAATACAAAGTATTGCCAATAAGTTCTACTTAAATACAAACTGCAACCGCTATCTTAGTAGGGCCAGGGCTACTTAAACCACTGTATTCTCTACAGTAGGCATATTTACTTAACCTCAAACTATTAGACTCGCCTTTACAGTAGGCCAGGGCCTAACTTTAAAACATTGGAGATTGCTACAGTGGACTACGCTAACTTACAACGCTATCTGACAACTACGCATTCAACTTAGTGCCGGGCGGTCGTGATACTTCAAACACTGATACTCCACGTTACTCCAGATAGACCTAGGCATACTATACCAAACAACTGACTTAAACTGAGCTAGTTAGACAGGGACAGTGACTTAAACACTGACTCATAACAGAAGCATTCTTATACCTCTTTAACACTTTAACTCGACATCCTCAGTGTAGTGCAATATGCTAAGCTCACATGATGCGTTCACTTACAGTAAGGCATGAATATATTTTTAATACATTGCCAAGAAATTATGACCATACTAGTCGAGGCAGGTACCTACTTAAATGACATTATAATCTGTGCGCTATCTGCAGTAGACGAGGGCTGAGCTTCAAATACCACATGCCTCAACTACCAGTAGCCACAGGTGGTCTACTATAACACATGATCTCATCTCATGTTATGGCTTATTCGACTTAAATCACTGACTCAACTAGATAGGTTTTACATACATTAAAATAGACTCGCTTACAGTAGGCAGGGTACTTACCACACTTGATCAACTTACATGTGAAAATAGGGCTGATTCTTTTAAGACAAACTGATAATTCACAATGTGCTGGTAGACAATGAGCTTGTTCAGTATTATTATTAGTGCTTTAGGTCTGTTACTCATGATAAATTACACTTAGTGTTCAATATATGAGTTGTCTTCGTGACGATTTTCTCCCTGTCCGTGATTTGGGGTAATACTGGTGTCAATGACAGTCCAAAAGTATCAATTACGTACTATTCCCACTCTATCAGCAACCAGGTCTCTTCGAGCAGTCCATGTTGGCGTTCTAAGGGTAAGCCCATACCACACCAACAGATGCGCATATGAAAGACACTATTATTCTTGTGAACAATTACCGGAAACAGGGTAGGAAGAGGAACGGGTCCTTTATTGTTTCATCGATTTCATATTCACCGCATAAAACTACCTTTGTGTGTGAGTTGTATATTATATTACACTGAGTTGTATCTTATTCATGCGTTTCCGCTCTTCACATTATATTAATTCCACTCAGAATTTCTATTTTATTCAAGTCCAATTTATGGTAGACATCTGTGTTTATATATATTACCCATCATTACGATTCGGATATTTCGAAAAAAGGGCTGGTCAGACAGTCGAATGAAGACAAGCATTGAAACTTGTGGTATATGTTAAAGATTGCTGAAGTTGGACTAGATTTCTGAAATAGAAGCCAACTTAATAAAAAAGAGACGCACTTCATTTCATATCTGGTCCTTCCTCGGTGCCCACATGCAATATGGGAGTACAATCGATAAGCAAGCAGGAAAGATAGATAAATAATCACTAAACTCTCGTATGCTGATCTTTTACGCAGTGACATTCGTGCTCTACTTCTCATTACACACAACTGGATGCTATACACAGTAATATACTATGGTACAGGTTTGTTTCCAGATATGAATGTGTCGATAATAATTCTTTATATTTCCGCAATATGAGAAATCTCGATATTACCATTGGCGCGTTACTTCTCGCATACCTTGTTTAAGGGAAAGTTCTAGTGAATCCAAACAAAATCCTCTTTATAAGGGAGTGGAGATGTCGATTGCAGATACGACACGAAAGCCAGAATAACTCCTAATCACGAACACCTCGATAAAATATTACGAACAGTGTGTATTTTCCACTCAGAATTAAATCTAGATATACTCCTTACATCGAACCGCATGGTGCGATCAGAAATATTTCAAGAACATTAAGACTCTCCAGATGGAAAAACTTCAATAACTCTCAAGATACCCTCGCAAGGGCCGCCCTCAGTGGTGCCTATATACACCGCCTAAAACAAAAGTATAGGTATTTCATCCGCTGTGGTTCGTGCATTGAATGCGACTTACAAAGCAGAAGTTAGGAATAACATTGACTAAAATTATTCCACTTACCTTTGATGATTCGACATTCATGAGTTGCGATCTCTCGTCAAGAGCAAATCCACTCATACGGTACAGATATATACACATGAACTAGATTTTAGTTTCTCATCTAACTGGATCATGCTCACTAAATGGCTCCTCCATGCTTGATATTGCTTACCCACATAGTCCGAGTAATGCATGTGTAATTCACGCCGGTGTTCACTACCCGAGCTAATCCACGACGCTTTTACTGATCGTTTAGTAGCTACGTCAACAGACAAAGGCGAACTTGAAAAAGTTCCGTTACAGGTCGTAGATGAAACATAAGCAACGATTTGCTATGGAATCAACAATCCTTAGGAAGTATAGATGTTCCGCAATGTAAGTGTGGCAAAGTCATTCACATCATAGTCTCTCCAACCGAGTGAAAACTTTACACAATTACCGTCTGTATTGGAAGCCATGAAATCAGTCACTTCTTGGGACTAACGGAGCTTTCCGCATCAGCTTACTGTACTGGCGAATGCCAAATTATCAAGGCGAAGCCAGAGACCATCTGCCAGCCCTGACTCATTCAGCTTCCCCATCCCCCTTCTTTTATAGAACAATCCTGCCAAGACAAAATTCAGTATGCAATGAGAACAATGTTCCCAGCAAATCTTAAAAGATAGTGAGTAGAGCCTAAGCTCAAGTGCAAATAAACAATATGAGAATCTCAGCGCCAAATAGAACTGTGTAATCCCAGTTAGAGTAAACAACTATGGCGTTGCATTGTTAAATTAACTACAAACAAGATCGCCTCACAAGATTTTATCTATTCTCGCACATATCCTTCCTGAAAAGTGCGTTCTACTGTGAATTAGATTTTCTAACTAAGCCGTTTAATTTGTCGGACACGTGCAAATACTAATGAGTTCTCGTGTAATGATTCTAAAAAGAATCAATACAGTTTGCGTAAAACAAATACTCATGGTAGTCTTATTTTAACATTATCCTCTAACATGATAAATAAGTGAACTAGAAAAATGCAAATGCCAATCAGTGTGAGAATTAGCAGGTCCGCTGGCGAAATGCAATTGAATAGTTAGTCCTCCAAGGGAGCCATGACTCATACTCTAGTTCGGCTGCTAAACGCACTGTAGTATACAGTGAGTCCGAATAGATGTGAAAATATGCACTACCTCCCGCCCTCCTTATCCGAACATCAGTTTTAAAAATAGGACACTCAACACCTGGCCTCTTTTCTCCATGATCCCTCCTACCTCCAAGCCCTAACATGGCACCAGTGTCTGGTATAAAGAAGATATAGACTGCTCTATCCACTCATTGACCAACCTAAAATGTCTTGGTTAAAGATAATCCAGCATCTCGTGTTAATCAGTTGTGTGCTCATGAAAGGGAGAGCAGGGTTAACAAGGAAAAATGAGACTAGTTGTTGTAGCTCTGAAGAAGAGAGATCAGACTCTTGATACGATTATTTGATAAAATGATGAGTGACAAATGTTCAGTAGATAGTGTGTAGTAGTAGCTTCAAAACAAAAAATGAACTCGTAGAAGAGGTGCTTTGGATTAATATAATATATTTGTCTGGGTGCCAAGAGAAGGCCTGAGTTCTAATATACCGCGTTGTCGTGTCAAAGGATAACTTGAAAAACTTGTCGCCTTGCTGTTGCATATCTCAAGGCTCAATCCCGTCCACCCAGATCTATCGATATGTTGTCTCACAAAAATCTACCAAGGAAGTAGTTAATGCATACCCAACACAACGCAACAGGAAAGAGAATCGACCAATATATCACAGACTCAACACGGAATATTTGATCACACTCTCTCTACGTGATAGCTGTATACAGAATATGAAAGCTCTAAGAAGCTGAGGCAGCAGTTCCTGTTGGGTGACCATTGTCCACTTCGTGCAATCCATGCTCTTGTAGGAGTCCATGCCCTGACAAAAATTGAGACCTGCTTCTGAGTAGCAAAAAAGGTGGGGGGATCAAAATGTTTCATCCTTGTGTGACTGTGATGATCTTTCCACACAGCCATAGTCAAACTATTCGTTAGAACACCAGGTGGATTTTGTAAGGGTTGGGGGGGTTACTGCTGGAGACAACAGTGTGTCAGAATGAAGACCATAAGAGCAGATGGAGAAAAATAACTGACTAACATTACTAACCTGTATTCCGTCCAGCAGCTTGGTCATGCACCAGAAACTGTCTGCCTCAATGTTCCTCTGGGTGTCARGAGGCAGGGACGCTACGTCAAAATTCTCCACGTCCTCCTCTGTGGATGTAAACCCAAACGATCACGGTCAGCGAAATACAACCCTACTTCCAGTTCACTAAGGCAGGGGTGTCACTCATTTCCCTGCCGGGCCGTATTCGGTCTTCACCGAGGTCCTGGGGGACGCACTTAAATCTTGCCGCAAAAAAAAGAAAGAAGAGTTTTGCCATTTTCGATGCTCCCTGACTGCCTGGCTTTCAGTTCGATGACTGTTATCAACCTGGACAGAGTGTAGAGACTATAGATGACTGTTATCAAGCTGGACAGAGTGAAGAGACGATGGATGACTGTTATCTAGCTGGACAGGAGTGTAGCAGCTATAGATGACTGTTATCTAGCTGGACAGAGTGTAGAGGACTATATATGACTGTTATCAAGCTGGACAGAGTGAGAGACTATAGATGACTGTTATCTAGCTGGACAGAGTGTAGAGACTGTAATAACTTGTTATCTACTGGACAGAGTGAGAGACTATAGATGACTTGTATCAGCTGACAGAGTGAGAGACTATAGATGACTGTTATCAGCTGGACAGAGTGTAGAGCTTAGATGACTGTTATCTAGCTGGACAGAGTGTAGAGACTATAGATGACTGTTATCAAGCTGGAACAGAGGAAGAACTGATTATGACTGTTATCAGCTGGACAGAGTGAAGAGACGATGGATGACTGTTATCAGCTGGACAGAGCTGTAGAGGATGATGATGACTGTTATCTAGCTGGACAGGAGTGAGAGACTTAAGATGACTGTTATCTCGCTGGACAGAGTGAAGAGACATGGATGACTGTTATCTAGCTGGACAGAGTGAGAGACTGTAAATGACTGTTATCTAGCTGGACAGGAGTGAAGAGACTGTAAATGACTTTTATAGCTGGACAGAGTTGAAGAGACTGTAAATGACTGTTATCTAGCTGGACAGAGTGAGATGAGACATGGAGACTGTTATCTAGCGCTGGACAGAGTAGAGACGATGATGATCTGTTATCAGCTGGACAGAGTGAGAGAAGCTGTATAATGACTGTTATCTAGGCTGGACAGAGTGAAGAGACGATGATGACTGTTATCTAGCTGGACAGAGTGAGAGAGACTTGTAATGACTGTTATCTAGCTGGACAGAGTGAAGAGACTTATATGACTTTATCTAGCTGACAGAGTGTAGAGACTGTATATGACTGTATCAAGCTGGACAGAGTGAAGAGACTGTAAATGACTGTTATCAAGCTGGACAGAGTGAGAGACTGAAAATGACTGTTATCTAGCTGGACAGAGTGAGAGACTATAGATGACTGTTATCAAGCTGGACAGAGTGAAGAGACTATAATGACTGTTATCAAGCTGGACAGAGTGAAGAGACTTAAATGACTGTTATCAAGCTGGACAGAGTGAAGAGACTTAAATGACTGTTATCAGCTGGACAGAGTGAAGAGACTGTAATGATACTGTTATCAAGCTGGACAGAGTGAAGAGACTTATATGACTGTTATCAGCTGGACAGAGTGAAGAGACTGTAAATGACTGTTATCAAGCTGACAGAGTGAAGAGACTGTAAATGACTGTTATCAAGCTGGACAGAGTGAAGAGACTGTAAATGACTGTTATCAAGCTGGACAGAGTGAAGAGACTGTAAATGACTGTTATCAGCTGGACAGAGTGAGAGACTATAATGACTGTATCTATCTAGCTTGGACAGAGTGAAGAGACTGTAAATGACTGTTCTCAAGCTGGACAGAGTGAAGAGACTCGTAAATGACTGTTATCAAGCTGGACAGAGTGAATGAGACTATAATGAACTGTTATCTAGCTGGACAGAGTGAAGAGACTGTAATATGAACTGTTATTCAAGCTGGACAGAGTGAAGAGACTGTAATGTACTGTTATCAAGCTGGACAGAGTGAAGAGACTGTAAAATGCTGTTATCAAGCTGGACAGAGTGAAAGAGATTCTGTAAATGATGTTTATCAAGCTGGACAGAGTGAAGAGATCTGTTAAATTGATGTTATCATAGGCTGGTATCATGATGGTGTAAGAGACCTGTAAATGACTGTTATCAAGCTGGACAGAGTGAAGAGACTGTAAATGACTGTTATCAAGCTGGACAGAGTGAAGAGACTGTAAATGTAGCTCCATTATCATTTCTACAGTTTCCATTTGATTTGAGTCATTTCAATGTCGATTGAAATCGTTTTCAAATACAAAAAAAAGTATGACTCGAACCCAATTAAATTCGCCCCACGGGTGGTATAATAAAAACATAGATATATTTGAGTTTGACATGTGCACTAAGGGAAGCAAACTGGTTTGTAATGATGACAAATAACCAGACAGGAACAATGTATGCATTAATCCTTCCGTATGTCATATAAAACAAGATTATTGGACACCCTGTCAGAGGATACAGAGGCCATTTTCCTTTCATATGGACAAGCCTCATCTGGTTGGACAGAAATCTATGACACACACCAGAGGAGGCTGTTGGGAGGAGCTATAGGAGGACAGGCTCATTGTAATGGCTGGAATGGAATAAATGACAGAGTCAAACGTGGTTTCTATAGGTTTGATGTGTTTGATACCATTCCATTTATTCCGTTCCAGCCATTACACTGAGCCCGTCCTCCTCTACAGGTATAGGATCTTAATTTGATCGCTTTTGTTGCTGAGAATTGTTTACTGCACAGGAGGAAATGCAAACTTGTAGTGTATTTATTCATGGTTTAAAATGGCTTCTAAAGTTTGTAATTTCCACTTTAAAATGTCAGACTTGATTTGCCCTAATAAAAATGTATCAAACCCCACAAAAAAATGTCCATTAATTATAATCCACATTTCGTGTTGCTGCAGGATTATTTTCCTGCTGTAGCAAACTGGTTCAAATTATGATCCTACATCTGTAGCCCCTCCCAGCCTCCTCTGACACACACACATTATCCTCCGGCCGACCTACCAACAAATTCGGAGAGGAAGACTACAAAGAATGGAGTGACCAAGTCGTTGATTCCCTGGACGTAGCCGCTAGCTGGATGGCGGATAGCCCAGATGAAGAGGATCCTCTCAAACACCTGATTGAACACATGAAGGCACAGACAGGACTCAATCCAAAGTGATATGCCATGTCTATTACGTGTTAACAAAACTTCTCTCCAGAATATCAAAAAGTGGAATTGGCAGACTGTCCATCCAAGCCAGGCAACTAGTATGAAGAGCTGAGAGAGAAGCTCACCTCTTGCACAGCGGGCTGCTGGAAAAGTGGAATTAGTGGGTTTGTCCTCGGAATATCGATGTGGATCTGTGGAAACAAAGCATG
>NC_036857.1:688068-701452 GCF_002910315.2 Salvelinus sp. IW2-2015 | reverse complement strand
GGCTACTTAACACTGACTCACTACAGTAGACAGGGCTACTAAACACTGACTCACTACAAGTAGGATAGGGCTACTTAAACACTGGACTCACTACAGTAGACAGGGCTACTTAAACACTGACTCTACTAGTAGGTCAGCTAACTTAAACACTGACTCACTACAGTAGACAGGGCTACTTAAACACTGACTCACTACAGTAGACAGGGCTACTTAAACACTGACTCATCATACGTAGCACATGGCTACTTTAACATCTGACTCACTACAGTAGACAGGGCACTTAAACATCGACTCACTACAGTAGACGGAGCCTACTTAAAACACCAGTCGTGAAGCTCTCAGTAGTCATATCTACTTAGTGATAGACACGTTTGGATCATCTACAGTGAAGCAGGGTACTAGGAGACACTACGGTTCACTAGCATAACGGCCTAGAACATGTCCACTACAGGGTAGCATTGGTTGTTAGGATTTAGTGCTTTGGTGACTCATGTATTACCTGTCTATATGTGTCTTTGTAAGTTTCGTCTGTCCTGGAGTGGTAATACTGTTCAATGAAGCCAAAGTACTCATCTCTCTTCCTCTTCAGCACCAGGTCTCTGCGCTCCATGTTGGCTGGAAGGTAACCCTACCACGACAGAGAGGATGACAATGAAAGACAAGAAAAGAGGATATTCTCTTGAAGATGTGAACATTACCGGAACAGGGTAGAAGAGTGATACGGGTCAAGGGTCAATCCTACAGTCAAGATTATGTAGATCATATCACAACAACTACCAATGTGTGTGCAGTTGTCATATATAATACACTGAGTGTACAAAACATTAGCCTTTCTAGGACATGCGTTCCGCTAGCGGAACCCCTCGACAACATTCCGCTGAAAAGGCAGCGCGGGAAATTCTAAAATATTTTTTTGAAATATTTAACTTTCATACATTAACAAGTCCAATACAGCAAATGAAAGATAAACATCTTGTTAATCTACCCATCGTGTCCGATTTCAAAAAGGCTTTACAGCGAAAGCACAACATATGATTATGTTAGTTCAGAGCCAAGTAAACAAACACAGCCATTTCCAGGCCAAAGATAGGAGTCACAAAAAGCAGAAATATAGATAAATAAATCACTAACCTTGATGATCTTCATCAGATGACACTCATAGGACATCATGTTACACAATACATGTATGTTTTGTTCGATAATGTGCATATTTATATCCAAAATCTCAGTTTACATTGGCGCGTTAAGATGCAGTAATGTTTTGATTCCAAAACAATCCGGTGATCTTTGCAGATAGCCACAGAAATCCCAGAAATACTCATAATAAACATCTATAAAGATACAAGTGTTTATCACAGAATTAAAGATAGACTTCTCCTTAATGTAACCGCTGTGTCAGATTTCAAAAAAACTTGACAGAAAGCATAATCTGAGTACGGCGCTCAGAGCCCATAACAGCCAAAGAAATTCCGCCATGTTGGAGTCAACAGAAGTTAGAAATAACATGATAAATATTCACTTACCTTTGATGATCTTCATCAGAATGCACTCCCAGGAATCCCAGTTCGACAATAAATGACTGATTTGTTCCATAAAGTTCCATAAAGTCCATCATTATGTCCAAATAGCCACTAGTTGTTAGCGTGGTTCAGCCCAGTAATCCATCTTCATGAGCACTAGGTCCAGACAAAAACTTGAAAAAGTTCCGTTACAGGTCGTGAGAAACATATCAAACGATGTATGGAATCAATCTTTAGGATGTTTTAACATGAATCATCAATAATGTTCCAACCGGAAAATTCCATCGTCTGTAGCAAAGCACTGGAACGAGAGCTAACTCTGTCGGGAGCGCGCATCACGAGCCAGAGACACTCTGCCAGACCACTGACTCATTCAGCTCCCATCCCCCCCTTCTTTATAGAAGAAGCCTGAAAACAGTTTCTAAAGACGGTTGACATCTAGTGAAGCCTTAGGAAGTGCAACTTGACCCCATAGACACTGTGTATATCGTTAGGACAAGCCGTTTGGAAAAACTACAAACCTCAGATTTCCCACTTCCTGGTTGGATTTTTCTCAGGTTTTCGCCTGCCATATGAGTTCTGTTATACTAACAGACATCATTCAAACAGTTTTAGAAACTTCAGAGTGTTTCTTATCCAATACTACTAATAATATGCACATATTAGCATCTGGGACAGAGTAGCAGGCAGTTTACTCTGGGCACGCATTTCATGCAAAAGTGAAAATGCTGCCCCCTATCCCAAACAGGTTTTAAGAACACCTGCTCTTTCCATGACACAGACTGACCAGGTGAAAGCTATGATCCCTTATTAATGTCTCTTGTTAAATCCACTTTAATCAGTGTAGATGAAAGGGAGGAGACAGGTTAAAGAAGGATGTTTAAGCCTTGAGACAATTGATACGGATTGTATGTGTGACATTCAGAGGGTGAATGGGCAAAACAAATGATTTAAGTGCCTTTGGTTATGGTAGTGGGTGCCAAGCGCACCGGTTCGTGTCAAGARCTACTTCGCTGCTGGGTTTTTCACCCTCAACAGTTTCCCGTATGTATCAAAAATGGTCCAACACCCAAAGGACATACAGCCAACTTAACACAACTGTGTGAAGCATTGGAGTCAACATGGGCCAGCATCCCTGTGGAATGCTTTCGACACATTGTAGAGTCCATGCCCTGACAAATTGAGACTGCTCTGAGGGCAAAAGGTGGGGGGGTCAATCGTCATACTCCTTGTGTGTGATCTCCAGCCTAGTCAAAGGTCATCATGGTACTTACAGAGAGCAAGTCAAAGGTCATCATGGTACATACAGAGAGGAAGTCAAAGGTCATCATGGTACTTACAGAGAGGAAGTCAAAGGTCATCATGGTACTTACAGAGAGGAAGTCAAAGGTCATCATGGTACTTACAGAGAGGAAGTCAAAGGTCATCATGCTACTTACAGAGAGGAAGTCAAAGGTCATCATGGTACTTACAGAGAGAAGCCTCCATGTGATGGGCCTCACTTCTCGTGGAATACCTGACCAGCTGTGCTTCCGGAGCTCCTCTGTGGATCACAAGGACCAGGAGATGAGAATGAGAATAGAGTACATACATTGTAAACACAACATTGGACTTCTTGTATTAGCTATTTCAATCTATAAGGTGGCGTTTATTCTCACCGAGGTCGGTGTTAGGACAGGACAGAAGGTATTTGAATTTGTCCAATCGGCTCTTGTCTCGCACTGTCATGATTGGGGCCCCCGAGGAATTTTGGTCAGAGATTCTGGCGACTAACGGGATGATAGGACGAACTGGGAGAGACTGTTGCTTCTGCAGGGTGGAGCGCACTGTGGAGGAAGAGACCCAGAGTGGAGGATCATGGAACAAGTCGCAGAGAGTAGACTATCAACAATATCCGTTTTTAGTTGATAATGAGAAATATCTTTAATACATCCACATGGGATATGAACAATAAATGCAAAGACATGTTCCCTAAAATCCACACCCCACCCCCCCTGACGTTAGTGTCCAGTGTCCACATTACCTGTATTGGTGTTGAGCAGGGCCTCACTGCTGGACTTCACCACCACTCTGCCATTGATCTGTCCACAGTCTGTGKCCTCCTCCTGCTGAAGACGGACCTCTGCTGTCGGGGGAGCCAGCYGGTCWGCAGGCCCTGTGTCTGGCTCCCTGGTGGTGTCACTGGGTTGTTGTAAAGGAAGAGGAGGAACCTGGTGCGTGGAGAGSAGGGTGGGCGGGAGAGATGAGGGGTGAATGGGAGCTAAGAAGTCCTCATCGTCCTCGTCATCAATGTCCCAGGCATCGTTGGTGCTACGGGCAAATTCGTGGAAACTAGACGCTTTTTTAGACTTGAGGTTGTTTCCCTTGGGACTGTCTTTAGGAAACCTGCAGAGAGAAAAAGGAGAATAAAAAATGTAATCTACGTGTCACTGATACAAAGAAGATACCATTGAGTAGCTACAGCACTCTCATGGTAAAGACACGATGATACATTGACAACAAACAATATAAAAAGGAACAGCTGGACCAAATGGCATAAAAAGGACAATAAAACAATAGCGGAAAAAGAAAGACCAATGTATTACGCTTCGAACACACCGACAGCGTCGTTACGCAAAATAGTACGCGGCGTCATCCGGATGTGTCTGCAACACGAGTTCCAACATTCACCTTCTGTTTACCATTTCTGTCAAGCCGTCTACAGCATACAGTTTGACGCATACCGAGTTCGATCGTACGCACCACACCGAATGCGCCACACCGAACGCGCACTACAACTGCCTCTGCAACGCAACGCTGCAAGACAAAACGCTGCGTTTTATTGGAAATGAATGTAATTCTGGTGTACCAAAATGCAATGACGCTGTCGATGTGTTTGGAAGCGTTAACGTGGAACAATCAAACCAACAGTACCATTCTCATCCACACATGTTCAAAGGCTTTTGGCAATATAGACACGAACATCCACGATCTAAAGTAAGCATACATTTAAAAAAAACTATGTTGAAATGAAGGGTGAAAAAAGAATCCCTGTGGGCTGCATGCAGAGCACTTACGTGCGGTGTATTCTGGGGTCAAGGGGAGGGTGCTGCGCTCCATAAACTGGCTGTATACTGTAGAGGAGAAAGAGCAGTGGCCTAGCAGCACTTCACTGGGAGCCCGTGGGCTCATCGAGGCCTCTTTTTCATKTTTCATTGACAATGTTGGCCATTTATAGTGGACTCATTACGAATTTGACAGGTTCGTAAAGCATAGACTTCTCAGAGCAACCATTATGGGCAGACAGAGGACTTCATTTTCTCTTATCTCGCTCTCCCCCCCGCCCCCTAAAATATGAACCTCTTCTGTTTGGGTTTTGGATAATGGTTGTTCGTACAGTAGGCGTACAGCTGTAACACATTATGTGACGTGAGGCGACAACAGCCTTACTGACACCCCATGGAGAGTAGCCACTCACCACCGATCTGATGATGSTACAAGACCTGTGACCCCTGCAACACAGTCCAACAGCCCCCGTGTGTCTGTCTCCCTTTGTGTTCCTGAAGGGAACCAAGCTCGGTGGAGAGGAAATAGCCCTACTGTTGTAGATGACTAAATTAGTCAAGTTACTGGGTCTTTAAAAAGGCAATCAGCAGTTGAAACAAGAACAAAGCCCCGCCACTGTTTCGGTAAAAATATGAGGGATGSGGCTGGAGAAATGTAACCACTCTTAAATTCAAGGACTGACCATCCATGATATCAACATTATAGTTTTAACCATGAGGCAATACAGTTTAATGCTATACAGTATAAGTTTAAAAAAAAAGATATATATATATATGTAGAAACTGCTGATTGCCTCTTTAACACAATAATAGCTCATGTTGCAGTAAAGTGGCTCATCAGCTGGGTCTTAGGAGGATATTGTAGGRTATCGACATGATCTAGTAACCTTTCAGTAGACTATTCATTTGTACAATGGCAATACCCTATCATGTCTGGTTGGTATCTMATAACAGCTTATTGCATAGCTTGTTCTGTCAGGGATTGGAAACAGTGTTACTTCCTGTTCTTGGCCCTAGTGTTTGCCTTGTGGCTACCACCAAAGACAACACCCAATCCTTAGAGACCACTCACATTACCTTGGCTCCTGCCTCAGCAGAGATAAGACACATTGTGTCAATTTCTGTCAATTGTGTCAATTTYCCCAGCCATAAAGGGGTTCCCCAAGAAAGGCCATATGCCAATCTATTTGGTAATACTGTATTGGGGACGTTTCTGAAGTATTTTCTCAGTCTTTCCTGCTTATCCTAGATGTCAACATTCACCCATTACAGACCACCTGACATGTTGTGTGGACATATGGTAGCCAAGACAAAGGCATGAAGATTACCTCATGAGCTCCAATGTGCAACAAAGACCACCACTTCCGTATTGCCTAAAGGGAAGGTTTATGTTTATTGTCATGAGTCTTGTCCTGGAGGCAGAACTGAGCGATATCTCTATAGAACAGCTGCAAAGTCAAAATTGGCTAAACTGTAAAAATTTATGAAAACAAGAAAATCGCTTTTTGGTCTTAATTTAAGGATAGGGTTAGTTATTCGGCTTAGCAGTGTGGTTAGGTTTAAAATACGATTKTATGACTTTGTGGCTGTGTCAGCTAGTGACCACTCTGCACAGCGGTCTACCGAACAAGATTCATGACGAAAAATGATAACCTGCGCATAACGGCTTCATAAACTAGCTATCTATCAAACAAGGTTAAGCATATGTTTTATTAACATTTAATGACACTGTAATTACGCAAAACCAACGCTATTATGCCCACTAAAATACAGAGTTAACTCATTATCAGAATACACATTTATAATCTTAAAAATCACGAAAGAGTATTCATCATTAACAAGAGGGAGAACTGAAACATACCTTCCTGGAACCTTTGCGTTTTTCCTCCAGAAATGAATTATGTTGTCGGTGGCCATGCTCGGTTAATGCAAATCCTCTCAGTCCAACACGGCGCGCAGTTATACAAAGGTACAAAGCATTGGAGAAGATTTTAGCGTTTCAGATTCGATATACTAAACCGGCTTGTCTTTGCAGCAACCAACAACAAAGTTTGACGTGTGTCAATAATGTCCTTTTGTTGCAATTGCCGATACCGTATAATACAGAACGGTGGAGGTCGCCATCTTGGAGTACATTGACATGGACGTGTGATTGGCGGACGGGTTTAACAGGTGCATAGACACTTACCAATAGGAATACTATAGTGAAAGGAAGTCAACCTTCTCTGAACACGCCTCCTCCATCATGTTRTAATTAAGTAATAATGCCCGAGGAGGTGTGGTATATTGGCCATATACCACAAACCCCAAGGCACCTTATTGCTATTATAAACTGGTTACAAACGTAATTAGAAAAGTAACAATAAATGTTTTGRCATACCCGTGGCATACCACAGCTTTTTATAAACTGTATTATATTATAAACTGTGTGGTTCGAGCCCTGAATGCTGATTGGCTGACAGCCGGGGTATATCAGACAGTATACCACGGGTATGACAAAACATGTATTTTTACTGCTCTAATTACATTGGTAACCAGTTTATAATAGCTTTAAGGCACCTCAGGGGTTTGTGGTATATGGCCAATATACCACGGCTAAGGGCTGTATCCAGGCACTCCGCGTTGCGTCGCGCATAAGAAAAGCCCTTAGCCGTGGTATATTGGCCATATATCACGCCTCCTCGGGCCTTATTGCTTAAACATGCAACAGTTTAGATAAAAGGGGAAACAAACATTTGGCTTTGTTATTATTGCTGTATAATAATATTAAACGAGCTAGCCTACTGAGGCCTACCCTCGGCCAGTGTTCCTACAATCCAGTTACCACCAATAMATTTTTTGACAACGTCATGTTTGAATCTGTCCATAGGTCTACCGTCCATTCATACTGTACACAGTTTGGGATTCTAACCTGTGAAGAGTTGTATTATGGGCTAAGGGCTATATGATCTGCTAGGCCCACTGTGTAGATGAAGATCAGATATAGCTCACACTGAAGTTATTACATCATGCATTGCCTCATTCTGCTAAATAGTCTAAATAGGTTTATCAGATTTGTTTTGGTCAGATTTGGGAAGTTAGATTGTGAAATTGATAAGAGATACAAGGCTATTACTTCTAGTTCTATCAGTAATAAGATTATACTTTATGCTACATAGTAATTACTTTGTAAGTGTCACGACTTCTGCCGAAGTCGGTTCCTCTCCTTGTTCGGGCGGTGTTCGGCGGTCGACGTCACCGGTCTTCTAGCCATCGCCGATCCATTTTTCATTTTCCATTTGATTTGTCTGGTTAATTCCGATAACGAACGAGAATCCGGCATGCTATCCAAGCTATGGGTGGCTAGAAGACCGGTGACGTCGACCGCCGAACACCGCCCGAACAAGGAGAGGAACCAAGTTCGGCAGAAGTCGTGACAGTAAGGGACGGTGTTATTTTCCCAACCAGAAACAAAGCAGCATCAGTCTTGCACCTAGGATTTTTTTCAGCATTGGTGGCAAGGGTAAAACCCCCCACAGATGTTATGCCTTTTTAGCTGTGCCAGCTAGGGGGGGGGGGTGCATTGTTACTAGTGTTAGCGCAATAACATGCTAGCTGTCATTGAGCCAACGACTATCCATTTAAAAGTTTGTCTTGCCACAAATAAATACAGTACCAGTCAAAAGTTTKGACACACCTACTCATTCCAGGGTTTTTCTTCGTTTTTTACTATTTTCTAAATTGTAGAATAATAGTGACGACATCAAAACTATGAAATAACACATATGGAATCATGTAGTAAACAATATATTTTATATTTGAGATTCTTCAAAGTAGCCACCCTTTGCCTTGATGACAGCTTTGCACACTCTTGGCATTCTCTCAACCAGCTTCACGTGGAATGCTTTTCCAACAGTCTTGAAGAAGTTCTCACATGTACTGAGCACTTGTTGGCAGATTTTCCTTCGCTCTGCGGTCCAACTCATCCCAAACCATTTCAATTGGGTTGAGGTCAGGTGATTGTGGAGGCCAGGTCATCTGATGCAGCATTCCACTCTCCTTCTGGTCATATAGCCCTTACACAGCCTGGAGGTGTGTTGGGTCATTGTCCTGTTGAAAAACWAATTATAGTCCCACTAAGCGCAAACCAGATGGAATGGCGTATCCCTGCAGAATGCTGTGGTAGCCATGCTGGTTAAGTGTGCCTTGAATTCTRAATAAATCACWCACMGTGTCACCAGCTTAGCACCCCCACACCATCGCAACCTCCTCCTCCATGCTTCACGGTGGGAACCACACATGCTGAGATCATCTGTTCACCTACTCTGCGTCTCACAAAGACACGGCGGTTGGAAGCAAAAATCTAAAATGTGGACTCATCAGACCAAAGGACAGATTTCCACCTGTCTAATGTTCAKTGCTTGTGTTTCTTGGCCCAAGCAAATCTCTTCTTCTTATGGTGTCGTTTAGTGGTGGTTTCTTTGCAGCAATTTGACCATGAAGGCCTGATTCACGCAGTCTCCTCTGAACAGTTGATGTTGAGAAATGTCTGTTATTTGAACTCTGTGAGGAATTTATTTGGGCTGCAATTTCTGAGGCTGGTAACTCTAATGAATGTATCCTCTGCAGCAGAGGTAACTCTGGGTCTTCCTTTCCTGTGACGGTCCTCATGAGAGCCAGTTTCATCATAGCGCTTGATGATTTTTTGTGACAGCACTTGAAGAAACTTTCAAAGTCTTGAGATTTTCCGGATTGACTGACCTTGACGTCTAAAAGTAATGATGGACTGTCATTTCTCTTTGCTTATTTGAGCTGTTCTTGCCGTAATATGGACTTGGTCTTATACCAAATAGGGCTATCTTCTGTATACCACCACTACCTTGCACGACACAACTGATTGGCTCAAACACATTAAGAAGGAAAGAAATTCCACAAATTAACTTTTCACAAGGCACACCTGTTATTTGAAATGTATTCCAGGTGTCTACCTCATGAAGCTGGTTGAGAGAATGCCAAGATTGTGCAAAGCTGTCATCTAGGCAAAGGGTGGCTACTTTGAAGAATATAAAATCAAAAATATATTTTGATTTGTTTAACACTTTTTTAGTTACTACACAATTCCATATGTGTTATTTCATAGTTTTGATGTCTTCACTATTATTCTACAATGTAGAAAATAGTAAAAAGAAAAAKAAATAAAACGGTGTCCAGACTTTTGACTGGTACTTTATTTTCAAAAAATTACATGATATTATTCTACAGCAGTGGGCAAGAATTTGTCAGCAGTGGACCTCCACTGCTAAATTAATATAGGGGAAACACTGAGCATCAGTTGCATTGACTTTGATTATTGCAAAACAAAAACACAAATTTGTTGACCTTGTTCCCCATTTCCAGGTTCTGCATTRTGTTCTTATTACCACAAGAGGGCAGACATTTACTGATGGTAAGTAGCTGTGAGCTTTCTAGAAACCGGTTGAACCACTCTATTGACTGTAAATTGTTGATATGCCAAATCATTTGTAGATTTTGTTTTGGCTTGGGTAGCTCAGTCATAACACACTTAATTTTGTTTGCTCGAGATCATAGCAGTGAAAGCCAGTGGAAGTAAATAGTGTGTAGATTAGTGTTACTCAGARTTGTAGGCTATTGTTATTCCATTTTCTTTAATACAGCATATTGTTTCTCAATGGCTTTCACAAAACATGTCATTTACAATGCTCTTTTATATTTAAATGTAGGGAAATGAGAATTGCGCATACATAAATAAGCTGGTCTTTCCACATCACCTTATATTTGAATGTCAGGTAGACTCGTCTGTCTGTTTGCTTAGGGAAATCACTGCCATCTTCCTCTTCTTCCATTTCTTCTGTTGACGGGCTTCAACTGGCAAAATGCAGGTAGACTGTTTTTACTACCTACTGTATTATGTTTTCTGTGATAACTTTTTAGTTCTCGTACACAGTGAGAAGAGTAGCTAAATGTAGCCTGCAAACAAAAATACTAATGTGTTTGTTATGTGTGTTTTAGGGTAATTTATGTATCCTTCTCAGACTAAGTTCCTTCTTGACTGTGCCTCTGCCTGACTCAGTAGCCTACTCTCTATGTAAATCAACTGGGTAAACTTTTTGAAAACTTTCTGAAACTTTTTTTCTCTCTCTCAAACAGGTCTTGTGATCTCTTTCCCTCTTTTCTTTTGGCACGGGGTTAACTTAACAAAAACATGTTTGGGAAGAATGTCACAAGACATGACAATAAGTAACTCTGTTTTCTGAAATGAGGGACTGTTAATGATGCCTGAGGCAGAATGAGGCTCTATACTAAGTCAGTTTGAACTTCAGATGGATACAGGAATATGTTTTATAACGGTCTTGGGAGAATATGAGGACATATTACTTATGCTGCTTATTTTTTAAGGGCTGTGACATTTTACCATATTATGAGAACATATTTAGGCCTACATGTATAATATAATATGAACAATCAGGCCTTTGTAAGCCTTTCAAAGTTCCATAAATGTCATTGAATCACAACCAAGATGTGCTCTTTCAAATTTTCTTTTGAGGTTTAGAGACAAAAAATCTATACAGTACCAGCTGTTGTTACATGCTCAGCTAAATTACACATTTTATCGTGTAGTTCAGCCAGGGTTATGGGCTTTGGACAAACCCTGGGACTTGGGATGGGATTTGTTTAAGTACAGTGTTTGGTCTTCTATAAAGAGGTGCATTCTGTATATTTCTTTCTTTGAGGAGAGTTTTTTTTTTTTGCCCCCAGACATATTTGGGTTTGTGTGTCCCCCTTGTTTTACTCTCGCGCTTCCCCCTGAAAGAAAAGCATTGTGACTTTATCTTCATGAATGTTTAAGTAGCAACAAAACCACTCCGACAGCATTCTTTCAGGAAATAGGAACGTTTTCTTCTTCTACCCTGTTAGGCTACTACACTGCATGTTGTAAGCACTTGTTTACTGTAAAGAAAGAGTGAGGAAATCACATAACATTTTTAACTCCTTTTTGCAGCTGAGGTAAGCTTTTTATCAAAAGGTTACATTTATTTTTATCTAGTTACAGACACATCATTCGGTTAACATTTAATGCTAAACTTCAACAAGATTTACTGTAAGTGTAATGTATTTTTTTGGGGCGAAGGGGGCACTGTCAGATGTTTTCAGGTTATTTTGTTGGTATGAGAAAGTGAAAGCTTTGTTTTTAAACAGAGGACTCACATTAGTGGCAGTGTTGGGTGTTGTGAACAGTACAGTTAAATGTTTACATTTTTACAGTTTAGTCATTTATCCAGAGCCTTTTACTGTTAGTGCAGTCATCTTCAGATAGCTGRRTGAGACAACCACATACTGTATCTCATGGGGCGGCAGGTAGCCTAGTGGTTAGAGAATTTGGACTAGTAACCGAAAGGTTGCAAGATCGAATCCCTGAGCYGACAAGGTAAAATTCTATCGTTCTGCCCCTGAACAAGGYAGTTAACCCTGTGTTCCTAGGCCGTCATAGAAAATAAGAGTTTGTTATTAACTGACTTAACTAGTTAAATAAAGGTTAAATAAAAAATGTTAGGTGAGACAACCACATACTTACCACGTAAGTAGTAAGTACATTTCTCCTCAATAAAGAATAAAGAAGTTATAAGCAAAGTTAGTGCTAGTCGTAAAATACAAGTGTAGTTTCTTTGTTGTGTGGCGAGGGGGGATAGCGCTGAGATGTCTTATTTAAGATACTGTTTATTAAAGAAGTAGGGTAACTTTGCGTGTCTTCTCATCAGGCGGTCGGTGATGCCGGGTCAGTGGTCTGATTTAGAGGTTATGGTGTCAGCTGTAACACTACGGAGAGACTCAGCCAAGGTCATGGAGGTCTGTGAATTCTCAGAGAAAGGTAGGATCCTTGTGCTGATGTACTGTAAACATACCCAACAATAAGGATCGTAAGGTAATAGGTTTCTCCTGACAAAGAGCTGCAACCCCAAATGGTAAAAAAAAAAAAAAGAACTCTTCAATATTACCGTATTGACTACTTCTTGTATGTGTGTGTCAAGTATAAGTATTCTTTCTGTGGGTGGAAATTAGTTGACTCATCTGTCCAATTTTCCTATTCTCTAACATTATTTATATAAGCCATTGCCTTTTATGTGTTTACAGTATGACACTAGTATAGGCTGGCAGGTAGCCTAGCAGTTAGGAGCATTGGGCCAGTAATCGAAAGATCGCTAGTTTGAATCCCGTAGCCGASAAGGGGAAAAATCTGAGCAATGCCTTTGAGCAATGCACCTAACCCTAATTGCTGTGGATTAGAGCGTCTCCTAAATTACTTTTAAAATTGTTTTAAATGTACAAGATATGACTCTTAGGGAAAGGATGAATCTAAAGAACAGGATGACTCTAAAGGAGAGGATGACTCTAAAGGACAGGATGACTCTAAGGGACAGGATGACTATAGAGGACATAGAGGACAGGATGACTCTGAAGGACAGGATAACTATAGAGGACAGGATGACTCTAAAGGACAGGATGACTCTAAAGGACAGGATGACTAAAGAGGACAGGATGACTATAGAGGACATAGAGGACAGGATGACTCTGAAGGACAGGATGACTATAGAGTACAGGATGACTATAGAGTACAGGATGACTATAGAAGACAGGATGACTATAGAAGACAGGATGACTAAAGAGTACAGGATGACTCTAAAGGACAGGATGACTAAAGAGGACAGGATGACTCTAAAGGACAGGATGACTAAAGAGGACAGGATGACTCTAAAGGACAGGATGACTAAAGAGGACAGGATGACTATAGAGGACAGGATGACTATAGAGGACAGGATGACT
>NC_036857.1:679008-683010 GCF_002910315.2 Salvelinus sp. IW2-2015 | reverse complement strand
GGGAGGAGATGCCCTGGCGAGTACTGCTCTAGCAAGGTTCAGGCTCTGCTGTAGGCCATGTGCTGTGGGTGACAGCAGCATACGGTCATCTGCGAAGAGTATTCATTTAAGCTTCTGAAATGTGGAGACTAACACCAGAGGGCGTGAGGATTTTTCTAAGATAAGTGGCCCATTCGTTGATGTAATATTGAAGAGTTGCAGGGCTCAGATACAACCCTGACGAAGGCCCCTGGTATTGCGTACAAACATTGATTTAAATTATGTCAATATTTTTTACCCCTACACCACTTTCAACAACTTTGTAGAACAGGTCCTGTATGCCAAATGTAATCAAATGCTTTTTGAAGTCGATAAAGCAAGCGTAATATTTTGGTATTATTTTGGTGGACATGTTTATCTATCAGGGTGTGTAGGGTGTAAATATGATCAGCTTGTGCGACGTTTTGGTATTAAAATTCATTTCGCTTCTTACCTCAAACATTTGGTGCTATATAGGAAGTTCTAGAACTCTTACATTTATAATACTACAGAAACCTTACCGCCCAGGTTCTGTTCACACAAATCCTCTGTAAATGTTAGGTTAAATTTGTCTCCGTTCTTAAAAGATTGGGTATGATCTGATTCCAGATGTCAGGGAAATAACCTACAACTCAGGACAAATTAACAGTTTTTTAATATAGGCCAATCTAATTTTGCACTCGGTGAGTTTTGAGCATCTCATTTAGGATGCATCAGGCCCGTATGCTTCTTTTGATTTTGAAGCCTGAAGTTTCTATAGAGCTCTGGTCAGTTAAATTGGGGAGTCCCAATGGATTTGTGATTGTCCTTTATGAACTTTTTCTAAATCCATTCAAAACTTCTCATGAATTTGACGTTGTTGTTCGAGTGTTTTAAAATGGTTGTCCATATGTCACCATATTTTGTATCGCTGTCCCCCTCTCCTCTCTTTCTCTGCCCTCTTTTTCTCTCTCTCTTTCTCTGCCCACCTCTCTCCCTCTCTCTCCTCTTCTCTCTCTCTTTTCTCATGCCCCTCTCTCCTTTCTCCTCTCTCTTTCTCTGCCCCCCTCGCTTTCTTCTCCTCTCTCTTTCTCTGCCCCCTCTCTCCCTCTTTCTCTGCCCTCGTTTCCTCTCTCTTTCTCTTGCCTCCTTCTCTCCTCTCTCCTCCTCTTTCTCTGCCCCTCTCGATCCTTTCTCCTCTCTCTTTCTCTGCCCACCTTCTCCTTCTCCCTCTCTTTCTCTGCCCCCTCTTCCTTTCTCTCTCTCTTTTTTCTCTGCCCCCTCTCTCCTTCTCCTCTCTCTTTCTCTGCCCCCTCTCTCTCTTTCTCGTGCCCTCCTTTTCTCCTCTCTCTTTCCTGCCTTCGTCTTTCCTCTCTCCTCTCTCCTCTCTCCTCTCTCTCTGCATATAGCAGAAAGGCTGAAGAGAAGATGAAAGGAAGAGGGGAAAAGAGTAATCTCCATGTGAAGTTCGTGTGTAAATGGCAGGTGGCAATGAGACCATCTTATTCCTTGGGGTGGTGTGTCTGTGTGTGTGTTGTGTGTCTGTGTGTGGTGTGTCTGTCTGTGTTGTGTGATGTGTGTGGGTGTTGTGGTGTGTGTGTGGTGTGTGTGTGTGGTGTGTGTTGTGTGTGTGTGTGTGTGTGTGTGTGTGTGTGTTGTGTGTGTGTGGTGTGTGTGTGTGTGTGTGGTGTGCTGTGTGCCTTGCATGTCGCGTGGTGTCTCTTTCAAAGGTCACTACTCAACTCCAATGTCTCAAGCTGTCAGATGAGTGTATGGGACTGAGAGTGTATTAACCACTAGTTCAGAACACACTCAATAATTGTGAGGACAGAGAGAAAGAAGAAGAGAGACTGATGTTGAGACAAGAGAGAGAGAGAGACAAAGAAGCTGATGTGTTGAGGACAGAGAGAGAGAGACGAGACAAGAGGACTGAGTGTGTGAGACAGAGAGAGAGACTGATGTGTAGGACAGAGAGAGAGTTGATGTGTGAGTACAGAGAGAGAGGAAGAAGAGAGAAGACTGGATGTGTGAGGACAGAGGAGAGGACTGATGTGTGAAGGACAGAGACAGGACAGAGACAGAGGATGATGTGTGAGGACAGAGAGAGGAGATGAGAGGGGGAAGAAAGAAGACAGAGAGCGAGACCTGATGTGTGAGGACAGAGAAGAGACTGATGTGTGAGGACAGAAGAGAGACTGATGTGTGAGGACAGAAGAGAGACTGATGTGTGAGGCAGAGAAGAAACTGATGGTGAGACAGAGAGAGAGGAGAGATACTGATGTGTGAGGGACAGGAGAGAGAGAAGGAGAGGGGAGAAAGAAGAGAGAGACAGAGAGCGAGACTGATGTTTAGGTAAGTGAGAAGAGGGAGGGAGGGGGGGGAGTTGAGGGAGAGAGTGGGTTGGGAGACAAAAAGAGAGAGATGGGAGAGAGTTACGGGGGAGAGATAGGATATGGTTGGATTAAGTTGATGTAGCCATGGAGACAGACTGAATTGACTACCGCGGTGGGAGATGGAGGGGAGGAGGAGGGAGATACCTGGGGGACGAGGAAGGAGTAAGGAGGGGAATTGTGAAGTCTCTTAAACCTTTTCAAAGCAGCACTCAGATAAGAAATAATGAACACCTTTTGTTTGCTGTTTGTTGCAGTTGGATTGTTGCACACACACCACACCACACACACACACACACACACACACACACACACACACACCACACACACACACAACACACACCACACCCACACACACACACACACACACACACCACACACACACACACACACACACACACACCACACAAAACAAAACCTTACTTTAAAATGTGTGTGTTGTAACTTTTAAAAATCCCCCTCTCCAGAAACAAGTCTCTCACCGTTGCCGCTTGCTATAGACCACCTTCTGCCCCCAGCTGTGCCCTGGACACCATATGTGAACTGATTGCCCCCCATCTATCTTCAGAGCTCGTGCTGCTAGTTGACCTAAACTGGGACATGCTTAACACCCCAGCCATCCTACAATCTAAACTTGATGCCCTCAATCTCACACAAATTATCAATGAACCCACCAGGTACAACCCCAAATCCGTAAACACGGGCACCCTCATAGATATCATCCTAACCAACCTGCCCTCCAAATACACCTCTGCTGTCTTCAACCAGGATCTCAGCAATCACTGCCTCATTGCCTGCGTCCGTAATGGGTCTGCGATCAAACGACCACCCCTCATCACTGTCAAACGTTCCCTAAATCACTTCAGTGAGCAGGCCTTTCTAATCGACCTGGCCCGGGTATCCTGGAAGGATATTGACCTCATTCCGTCAGTAGAATATGCCTGGTTGTTCTTTAAAAGTGCTTTCCTCACCATCTTAAATAAACATGCCCATTCAAAAAATGTAGAACTAAGAACAGATATAGCCCTTGGTTCACTCCAGACCTGACTGCCCTCGACTAGCACAAAAACATCCTGTGGCGTACTGCATTAGCATCGAATAGCCCCCGTGCAACTTTTCAGGGAAGTTAGGAACCAATATACACAGGCAGTTAGAAAAGCAAAGGCTAGCTTTTTTAAACAGACATTTGCATCCTGACACACAAACTCACACAAAGTTCTGGGACACTGTAAAGTCCTTGGAGAATAAGAACACCTCCTCCCAGCTGCCCACTGCACTGAGGCTAGGAAACACTAACCGATAAATCCACTATAATCTAGAATTTCAATAAGCATTTTTTCTACGGCTGGCCATGCTTCCACCTGGCTACCAYGACCCCAGTCAACAGCCCTGCACTCTTCACTGCAACTTGCCCAAGCCTCCCCCATTTCTCCTTCACCCAAATCCAGACAGCTGATGTTCTGAAAGAGCTGCAAAATCTGGACCCCTACAAATCAGCCGGGCTAGACAATCTGGACCCTCTCTTCCTAAAATTATCTGCCGAAATCAGTCTCTCTCTCGTATCGTCTGAGATCCCCAAGGATTGGAAAGCTGCCGCGGTCATCCCCCTCTTCAA
>NC_036857.1:670594-677330 GCF_002910315.2 Salvelinus sp. IW2-2015 | reverse complement strand
CAATTTCGCCAACAGAAGCATCCTTCACTCATGCTGCCAAACATACCCTCGTTAGCTGACCATGCCTACGAGCCTTGACTTCGGCGATGTCATTTACAAAATAGTCCTCCAACACCTCACTTAGCAAATTGGATGCAGTCCATCACAGTGCCATCCGTTTGGTCATCAAAGCCCCAAATACTTCCCACCATTGCGACCTGTACACTCTCGTTGGCTGGCCCTCGCTTCATATCCATCGCCAAACCCACTGGCTCCAGGTCATCTATAAGTCATTGCTAGGTAAAGCCCCGCTTATCTCAGCTCACTGGTTACCGTAGCACAAACCCCACCCGCAGCATGCGCTTCCAGCAGGTTATATTTCACTGGTCATCCCCAAAGCCAATTCCTCTTTCGCGCCGTCTTCCTTCCATTCTCTGCTGCCAATGACTGGAACGAAAATGCAAAAATCGTCTGTGAAGTTGGAGACTCATATCTCCCTCACTAGCTTTAAGCACCAGCTGTCAGAAGCAGCCACAGATCACTGCACCTGTACATAGCCCATTTGTAAATAGCCCATCCAACTACCTCATCACCATATTGTATTTTATATTATTTATTTTGCTCCTTTTCACCCCCAGTACCGCCTACTTGCACATTCATTCCTTCTGCACACATCATCCCCAGTTGTTTAATTTGCCATACTGTAACTATTTCACCACTATGGCCTATTTATGCCTTACTTCCCTTATCCGACCTCCTCTTGCACTCAATGTGTATATAGACTCTTCTCTACTGTTATTATTGACTGTTATGTTTGTTTATTCCATCGTGTAATTCTGTGTTGTTGGATGTGTCGAACTGCTTTGCTTTATCATTTGGCCAGGTCAGTAGTTGTAAATGAGAACTTGTCTTCAACTGGCCTCACCTGGGTTAAAATAAAAGGTGCAAATAAAGGTGAAATAAAGGTGAAATAAGGTGAAAATAAAGGTTGAAATAAAAATTATTAAATAAAAAAAAGTCATAAAAAACGTTTGCTCTACAAGGATAACACACAACACCCCTCCCTAATGACGCCCTCACCACTACATGGCCCCAGGGGCGTCCTTATAACACCACAACACCCTCCCTAATGACGCCCTCACCACTACATGGCCCAAGGGCGTCGTCGATGAACACACAACACCCTCCCTAATGACGCCCTCACCACTACATGGCCCAGGGGCGTCGTGATAACACAGAACACACCTCCCTAATGACACCCTCACCACTACATGGCCCAGGGGCGTCCATGGAACAAACACCCTCCAAATGACGCCCTCATCACTACATGGCCCCGCGGCATCATGAACAACACCCTCCCTAATGACACCCTCATCACTACATGCCCAGGGGCGTCATGAACAACACCCTCCCAAATGACGCCCTCACCACTACATGGCCCAGGGGCGTCATGAACACCACCCTCCCTAATGACGACGCCCTCACCACTACATGGCCCAGGGGCGTCATGACACCACCCTCCTAATGACACCCCTCACACTACATGGCCCAGCGGGCGTCATGATAACACACACACCCTCCCAAATGACGCCCTCATCACTACATGGCCCAGGGCGTCTATGAAACATCACCCTCCACAATGACGCCCTCACCACTACATGGCCCAGGGGCGTCATGAACCAACACCCTCCCTAATGACGCCCTCACCACTACATGGCCCAGGGGCGTCATGATAACACACAACACCCTCCCTAATGACACCCTCACACTACATGGCCCAGGGGCGTCATCGATAACACACACAACACACCTCCCTTAATGACCACCCTCACCACTACATGGCCCAGGGGCGTCATGATAACACACACACCCTCCCTAATGACACCCTCATCACTACATGGCCCAGGGGCTCATGAACAACACCCTCCCAAATGACCGCCCTCACCCACTACATGGCCCAGGGGCGTCCATGAACAACACCCTCCCTAATGACGCCTCACCACTACATGGCCCAGGGGCGGCATGATAAACATAGAACAACACCCTCCCTAATGACGCCCTCATCACTACATGGCCCAGGGGCGTCATGAACAACACCCTCCTAATGACACCCTCACCACTACATGGCCAGGGGCGTCATGAACAACACCCTCCCTAATGACGACCCTCATCACTACGATGCCCAGGGGCGACATGATAACACATGAACAAACACCCTCCCTAATGACGCCCGTCACCTACATGGCCCAGGGGCGTCGCATGAACAAACCTCCCTAATGACCACCCTCACCACTACATTGGCCCAGTGGCGTCATGCAAACAAACACCTGCCCTAATGACACCCTCATCCACTTACGATGGCCCAGGGCGGACCGCATTGGCATAACACGATGACAACACCCTCCCTAATGACCCCTCTCCTACATGGCCCAGGGGTCGTCATTGTAACCAAGAAAACCCTCCCTAATACCACCCTCACAACTACATGGCCCGAGGGGCCGTCATAGATAAACACAGAAAACACCCTGCCCTAATGGACACCCTCATCACTACATGCCCAGGCTTCTGAATAACACACAACACCCTCGCCTTAATGCACACCCCTCATCCACCTACATGGCCCAGGGGGTCGGTCACATTGAACAACACCCTCCCTAATGACACACCTCATCAACTACATGGCCCAGTGGCGTCCATGAAACACAACACCCCCCTAATGACACCCTCACCACTACATGCGCCAGGGGCGTCAATGAAACAACCACCCTCCACATAAGTGACCCCTCAACGCACTTACCATGGCCCCAGTGGCGTCGATGAACAACAACCCTCCCTAATGCACACCCTCGACACTACATGGCCCAGTGCGGCGCGTCATGATAACACTGAGAACAACACCCTCCCTAATGACATCCCTCATCACCACATGGCCCAGGGCGTCATGATGAAACACATGAACAACACCCTCCCTAATGACCACGCCTTCATCCAGCCCAACATGAGCCTCACACGGGCGCGTCATGAACAACACATGAACAAACACCCTCCCTAATTGACACCCTCGTCACTACATGGCCCAGGCCGGCGTCATGAAACACCCTCACCACTACATGGCCAGGCGCGCCCATGAACAAACACCCTCCCTAATGCCACGCCTCACCACTACATGGCCCAGGGGCGTCCATGATCAACACATTGAACGAACACCCTCCCTAATGACGCGCTACACAACTACATGGCCCAGGCCGGCCGTCATCGATAACCGATGGAAACAAGCCACCCTCAACACCCTCCCTAATGACGCCCTCACCACTACATGGCCCAGGGGCGTCGTGAAAACACATGAACACCACCCTCCCTAATGACACCCTCATCACTACATGGCCCAGGGGCGTCATGATAACACATGAACAACACCCTCCCTAATGACGCCCTCATCACTACATGGCCCAGGGGCGTCATGAACAACACATGAAAAAACATTCTAATTTTAGCTACTACAGTATCGTGGGACGGCAGGTAGCCTAGTGGTCCGAGCGTTGGGACAGTAACTGAAAGGTTGCTGGATCGAATGCCAGAGCTGACAAGGTACACATCTGTTGTTCTGCCCTTGAACAAGGCAGTTAACCAACTGTTCCCCGGTAGGCCGTCATTGAAAATAAGAATTTGTTGTTAACTTCTCTAGGGTAGGGGGCAGCATTTTCACGTTTGGATGAAAAGCATACCCAAATTCAACTGCCAGTTACTCATCCCCAGGAGATAAGATATGCATATTATTAGTAGATTTGGATAGAAAACACTCTGAAGTTTCTAAAACTGTTTGAATCATGTCTGTGAGTATAACAGAACTTATTTAGCAGGCGAAACCCCGAGGACAAACCATTCAATGTTTTTGTTGTTGTTGAGGTCACTGTCTTTTCAATGAGTTTTCATTGGGAAACCAGATTTCTAAGCAAATTGCTTGCAATTCCTACGACTTCCACTAGATGTCAACAGTCATGAGAAATAGGTTGAGGTTATTCCTTTGTGTAATGAAGAAATACGGCCATCTTGAAGTCGAGGTACTCCTGGTGTCCTATACAAATGCGCTTCAATCAAACAGAAGGCGTGCTGCATATCGTTTTAATCCTGTATTGAACACAGATCATCCCGTCTTCAATTTTATCGATTATTAACGTTAAAAAATACCTAAAGTTGTATTACATAAGTAGTTTGCCATTTTTTGGCAAAGTTTATAGGTAACCTTTGAGATATTTTGTAGTCATGTTTGAGCAAGTTGGAACCGGTGTTTTTCTGGATCAAACTCGCCAAATAAATGGACATTTTGGATATATATCGACGGAATTAATCGAACAAAAGGACCATTTGTGATGTTTATGGGACATATTGGAGTGCCAACAACAGAAGCTCGTTAAAGGTAAGGCATGAATTATATTTTTATTTCTGCGTTTTGTGTGGCGCCTGCTGGGTTGAAATGTTTTCTCTCTTTTGTTTACTATAAGTGCTATGCTCAGATAATAGCATCGTATGCTTTCGCTGAAAAGCCTATTTGAATTCTGACATGTTGGCTGGATTCACAACATGTACTTAATTTGGTATCTTTCATGTGTGATTTAATGAAAGTTTGATTTTATAGTAATTTTCATAGTAAATCATTTTAATTTGGCGCTCTGCATTTTCTCAGGCTTTTTGCCAAGTGATACAGTAGCGTCTTGCCTAAACTCAGATTTTTGGATATAAATATGAACTTTACCGAACAAAAAATACATGTATTGTGTCTCTCTAGTGTCATCTGATGAAGATCATCAAAGTTAGTGATTAATTTTATCTCTTTCTGCTTTTTGTTACTGCTCTCTTTGGCTGGAAAAATGGCTGTCTTTTTCTGTGACTTGGCTCATACCTAACATAATCGTTTGGTGTGCTTTCGTCGTAAACCTTTTTGAAATCGGACACTGTGGCTGGATTTACAACAAGTGTATCTTTAAAATGGTGTAAAATACTTGTATGTTTGAGGAATTTAAATGATGGATTTCTGTTGTTTTGAATTTGGCGCCCTGCAGTTTCACTGGCTCTTGACGAGGTGGGACGCTACCGTCCCACATACCCTAGAGAGGTAACTGACTTGCCTAGTTAAATATAGGTAAATAAAATCTAGCTTTTGGTGGAAGCTATTGTGTGTGTGTGTGCAGCACAAGGTAATTGGTTGGTTATCAGCATCCCATTTTTATATATATATATATATTTATGAAGTTTGAATGGCTCAACTAGCAAGCTAATGTTGGACACATTTAAGCTAGCTTTCGTACACATTGTCAATCCAAATGGCTCAGCTAGCAAGCTAATGTTGGACACATTTAAGCTAGCTTTCGTACACATTGTCAATCCAAATGGCTCAGCTAGCAAGCTAATGTTGGACACATTTAAACTAGCTTTCGTACACATTGTCAATCCAAATGGCTCGCTAGCAAGCTAATGTTGGACACATTTAAACTAGCTTTCGTACACATTGTCAATCCAAATGGCTCAGCTAGCAAGCTAATGTTGAACACATTTAACTAGCTTTCGTAACACATTGTCAATCCAAATGCTGCTTGTTGAAGTACAAAACTCAAATGGATGTCAAATAGTGGGAGTTGTTCACCACGACAAACGTCAACATTATGGACAGATGTTTTAGCTTCGATTCATTCAGCCTGTTTTGAGGATGAAACGGGGTTCGGCAGACGATGTCACCTGGGTAATATTTGGAATGTCAGACAGCACATTGTAGCCGGACTCCTTTAATCTCTCTCATTACACTTTGTGAGATACGAGACGATCAGTGGCTTCTTTGTGAGATACGAGACAGATCAGTGCTATCTTTGTGAGATACGAGACAGATCAGTGCTATCTTTGTGAGATACGAGACAGATCAGTGCTATCTGATGTAAGAGAGTGACCCTCTCGGCCATCTCTGTTTTTCAGATTTTCTCCTGGCTCTTTCCTCCTCCTCTCTCTCTCTCTCTTACTCTCTCTTTTCTCGACATGCATCATCACACACTCCCGCTCTTTCTTCATTCATCTCTTTCACTCCCTCTCCACAATCCCCTCCTTTTCATTCTCCGTTCGTTCTACAGGAAAAGAAGAAGAACAGGGAAGGAAAGACGTTTTATTGTGCTTCATGTTYATCTCCGACAGACCAAGGAGAAGACTCCGGAATCTCAGAGATCGTTGTGGTAACCACGTCTCTCTCTCTCTCGCCGTCGTGTCGCAAGCAGGAAACGCAACACAACCACAGAACACGCTGTCAGTCTCTGTTTCCTGTTTACCCAGAATGCACACTGTCCAATAGCGAGTTGCTCCTCCTCCACTTCTCCTTCTTCTTCTCTTGTCATCCTTTACACAATATTTCTACTTTTTGTCTCCCAGCGGTATCCACGGATACCAAGGGCTGCTACAAAAAAAATGCATTATTTAAAATTAAAAAAGCAACACAAAACAGCAATCTAACCAACGAATGGATTAGTTTACTACGTACATTTAGATACCTGCTATTTAAAGAAACAGCTTTGTGTGAGGCTTTAAGAAGATTCTTCATGTAGCATTTAGAAACATATGGTTGAGAAAACCATCCAAAGATGAAGTGAAAACTTCAAATTGTCATTTACACACCAAGAAAATAACAACTGTATAAGGCTGTTTAGTTAACAGGGCTAAATGATTTAAGCACATATAAGCAGTCAATCAATAAATCAATCAATAAATACATCATGATCAG